>NC_057810.1:358775167-359055115 GCF_018294505.1 Triticum aestivum
AAATTATCAAAGTACCGAACGTGAATCTTATGAACGTGATGAAAACTAGCTTGACGATAATTCCCAATGTGTCCTCGGGAGCTCCTTCTTCATTATTAGAATTTGTCCAGGCTTATCCTTTGCTACATAAAGGATTGGGCCACCTTGCTGCACTTTATTTACTTTATTTACTTTTGCTCATTACTATTTATCTTATCACAAAACTATCTATCACCTACTATTTCAGTGCTTGCAGAGAAAACCTTACTGAAAACCACTTATCATTTCCTTTTGCTCCTCGTTGGGTTCGACACTCTTACTTATCAAAAGGACTACAATAGATCCCCTATACTTGTGGGTCATCAAGACTCTTTTCTGGCGCCGTTGCCGGGGAGCGTAGCGCTTTTGGTGAGTGGAACTTGGTAAGGAAACATTTATATAGTGTGCTGAAATTTTCTGTTACTTGATACTATGGAAACTAATCCCTTGAGGGGCTTGTTTGGGGTATCTTCACCCCAATCAGTAGAGCAAAGAGATGCTCCTCAACCTACTGAACTTTATGAAAATATTCACTGTGAGATTCCTTCGGGTATGATAGAGAAACTGCTAGCTAATCCTTTTGCAGGAGACGGAACATTGCATCCCGACTTACACCTTATCTTTGTGGATGAAGTTTGTGGATTATTTAAGCTTGCAGGTATTCCTAATGATGTTGTCAAAAGGAAGGTCTTCCCTTTATCTTTGAAGGGAGATGCAATGACATGGTATAGGCTATGTGATGATACAAAATATTGGAATTATAAGCGATTGAAGTTGGAATTTCACCAGAAGTTCTACCCTATGCATCTTGTTCATCGTGATCGTAATTACATATATAATTTCTGGCCTCGCGAAGGAGAAAGCATCGCTCAAGCTTGGGGGAGGCTTAAGTCAATGTTGTATTCATGCCCCAATCATGAGCTCTCTCGGGAAGTGATTATTCAGAATTTTTATGCTCGGCTTTCTCTTGATAATCGCAACTTGCTCAATACTTCCTGTGCCGGTTCCTATATGTTGAAGACTATTGATTTCAAGTGGGACTTATTGGAAAGAATTAAATGCAACTCTAAAGATTGGTGTTCCCACAATGGTAAGGAGTCAGGTATGACACCTAAGTTCGATTGTGTTAAATCTTTTATGGATATCGATGCTTTCTGTGGATTTAGCTCTAAGTATGGACTTGACTCTGAGATAGTAGGTACTTTTTGTGAAACTTTTGCTACTCACGTTGATCTCCCTAAAGAGAAGTGGTTTAAATATAATCCTCCTATTGAAGTGAAAGTAGTTGCACCTATTATAGTCGAAGAAAAGACTATTACATATAGTGATCCTATTATTCCTACTGCTTATGTCAAAAAACCTCCTTTTCCTGTGAGGATAAAAGATCATGTTAAAGCTTCGACTGTTGTTCGTAAGAGTAATACTAGGACCTATACACCTCCTGAGCAAATTAATGTTGAACCTGGTATTGCTATGATTAAAGATCTCTTGGATGGGGACTTAGATGGGCATGTTATCTCTTTCTTGGGTGAAACTGCTAATATTGCTAGACCCGATACTAAGACACGTAGACCTGTTGTAGGCACGCATGTTATTTCTATTAAAATAGGAGATCATTGTTATCATGGCTTATGTGATATGGGTGCTAGTGCTAGTGCAATACCTTATGATCTTTATAAAGAAATTATGCACGATATTGCACCTGTTGAATTAGAAGACATTGATGTTACTATTAAGCTTGCTAATAGGGACACCATTAAACCTATTGGGATTGTTAAAGATGTTGAAGTCTTGTGTGGGAAGATTAAATACCCTGCTGATTTTCTTGTTCTTGCTTCCCCACAAGATGATTTTTTTCCCATTATTTTTGGTAGACCCTTCTTGAATACTACTAGTGCTAAGATTAATTGTAAAAGGAAGGTCGTCACTGTTGGCATAGATGGTATGTCTCATGAGTTCAATTTTGCTAAATTTAGTAGACAACCTCGTGAAAGGGAACCACCTAGTAAGGATGAAATTATTGGTCTTGCTTCCGTTGTTGTTCCTCCAACTGATCCTTTAGAACAATATTTGCTAGACCATGAAAACGATATGTTTATGAAGGCAAGGGAAGAAATAGATGAAGTGTTCCTTAAACAAGAACCTATGCTGAAACATAACCTTCCCACTGAAATTCTTGGGGATCCCCTCCACCCAAGGGTGATCCCGTGTTTGAACTCAAACCCTTACCTGATAATCTTAAGTATGCTTATCTTGATGAAAAAGAAATATATCCTGTTATTATTAGTGCTAACCTTTCAGAGAAAGAAGAAGAAAGATTATTGAAAACTCTGAAGAAGCACCGAGCTGCTATTGGATATACTCTGGATGATCTTAAGGGCATTAGTACCACATTATGTCAACACAATATTTCAGTGGAGAAAGATGCCAAACCAGTTAGAGATCCTCAAAGACGATTGAATCCCAAAATGAAGGAAGTGGTAAGAAATGAGATACTAAAGCTCCTTGAGGCAGGTATTATTTATCCCGTTGCTGATAGTGAATGGGTAAGCCCTGTCCATTGTGTCCCTAAAAAGGGAGGTATTACCGTTGTTCCTAATGATAAAGATGAATTGATCCCGCAAAGAATTATTACAGGTTATAGGATGGCAATTGATTTCCGTAAGTTAAATAAAGCTACTAAGAAAGATCATTACCCTTTACCTTTTATTGATCAAATGCTAGAAAGGCTTTCCAAACACACACATTTTTGCTTTCTAGATGGTTATTCTGGTTTTTCACAGATACCTGTGTCAGCGAATGATCAATCTAAAGCTACTTTTACTTGCCCTTTTGGTACTTTTGCTTATAGACGTATGCCTTTTGGTTTATGTAATGCACCTGCTACCTTTCAAAGATGCATGATGGCTATATTTTCTGATTTTTGTGAAAAGATTTGTGATGTATTCATGGATGACTTCTCCGTCTATGGATCCTCTTTTGATGATTGTTTGAGCAACCTTGATCGAGTTTTGCAGAGATGCAAAGACACTAGTCTCGTCCTGAATTGGGAAAAGTGTCACTTTATGGTTAATGAAGGCATTGTCTTGGGGCACAAGATCTCCGAGAGAGGTATTGAAGTTGATAAAGCCAAAGTTGACGCTATTAAAAAGATGCCATGTCCCAAGGACATAAAAGGTATAAGAAGTTTCCTTGGTCACGCCAGTTTTTATAGGAGGTTCATTAAGGACTTTTCTAAAATCTCTAGGCCTCTAACTAATTTATTGCAAAAAGATACTCCCTTTGTATTTAATGATGATTGTTTAGAAGCATTTGAAACACTCAAGAAAGCTTTGATCACTGCACCTATTGTTCAGCCACCTGATTGGAAATTACCTTTTGAAATTATGTGTGATGCTAGTGATTATGTTGTAGGTGCTGTTTTAGGGCAAAGAGTCGATAAGAAATTGAATGTTATCCAGTATGCTAGTAAGACTCTTGATACTGCCCAGAGAAATTATGCTACTACTGAAAAAGAGTTTTTAGCAGTTGTGTTTGCATGTGATAAGTTTAGACCTTATATTGTTGATTCCAAAGTTACTATTCACACTGATCATGCTGCTATTAAATATCTTATGGAAAAGAAAGATGCTAAGCCTAGACTCATTAGATGGGTTCTCTTGCTCCAAGAATTTGACTTGCATATTATTGATAGAAAGGGAGCTGAGAACCCCGTTGCAGACAACTTGTCTAGGTTAGAGAATGTTCTTGATGACCCACTGCCTATTAATGATAGCTTTCCTTATGAACAATTAGCGGTTGTCAATGCTTCTCGTACTGCTCCTTGGTATGCCGATTATGCTAATTACATTATTGCTAAATATATACCGCCTAGTTTCACATACCAGCAAAAGAAAAAGTTCTTTTATGATTTAAGACATTACTTCTGGGATGATCCACACCTTTATAAAGAAGGAGTAGATGGTATTATTAGACGTTGTGTGCCTGAGCATGAACAGGAACAAATCCTATGCAAGTGTCACTTCGAATCCTATGGAGGACACCACGCTGGAGATAGAACTGCACACTAGGTACTACAATCTGGTTTTTATTGGCCTATTCTCTTCAAAGATGCTTGTAAGTTTGTCTTATCTTGTGATGAATGTCAAAGAATAGGTAACATTAGTAGACGTCAAGAAATGCCTATGAATTATTCTCTTGTTACTGAACCATTTGATGTTTGGGGCTTTGACTATATGGGACCTTTTCCTTCCTCCAATGGTTATACGCATATTTTAGTTGTTGTTGATTATGTTACTAAGTGGGTAGACGCTATTCCAACTAGTAGTGCTGATCATAACACTTCTATTAAAATGCTTAAAGAAGTTATTTTTCCGAGGTTTGGAGTCCCTAGATATCTTATGACTGATGGAGGTTCACACTTTATTCATGGTGCTTTCCGTAAGATGCTTGCTAAGTATGATGTCAATCATAGAATAGCATCCCCTTATCATCCGCAGTCTAGTGGTCAGGTAGAGTTGAGCAATAGAGAGCTCATATTAATTTTGCAAAAGACTGTGAATAGATCTAGAAAGAATTGGTCCAAAACACTTGATGATGCATTATGGGCCTATAGAACTGCATACAAAAATCCTATGGGTATGTCTCCATATAAGATGGTTTATGGAAAAGCATGTCATTTACCTCTTGAACTTGAACATAAAGTATATTGGGCTATTAAAGAGCTCAATTATGACTTCAAACTTGCCGGTGAGAAAAGGTTATTTGATATTAGCTCACTTGATGAATGGAGAACCCAAGCATATGAGAATGCCAAGCTTTTCAAAGAAAAAGTCAAACGCTGGCATGATAAGAGGATACAAAAGCGTGAGTTTAACGTAGGAGATTATGTGTTATTGTTCAACTCTTGTTTAAGATTTTTTGCAGGAAAACTTCTCTCAAAATGGGAAGGTCCCTACGTTATCGAGGAGGTCTATCATTCTGGTGCTATAAAAATCAACAACTTCGAAGGCACAAATCCGAGGTGGTAAACGGTCAAAGAATTAAACATTATATTTCAGGTAATCCTATCAATGTTGAAACTAATATTGTTGAAACCATAACCCCTGAGGAATACATAAGAGACACTTTCCAGAATGTTCCAGACTCCGAAAAGGCATAGGTACGTGCTACGGTAAGTAAACCGACTCCAAAACAACTCTAATGGCAATTTTTATCAGTTTTGGATTATTTAAGAATTTTAGGAAGAAATAAGTAGTCCGAAAGGGACACGAGGCTCCCACGAGAGAGGAGGCCGCGCCCCCCCTGTAGGGTGCGCCCCCTGTCTTGTGGGCACCTCGTGTGCCTCCCGGACTCCGTTTTCTTGTATGTTACGTATTTTGGTCGATAAAAATTCATTATATATACTCCCGAAGGTTTTGACACCGTATCATGCAAATATCCTCTGTTTTCGTTTCGAGTTGTTTCTGTTGCAGATTTAGAGCACCATGACTTCTTCCTCCTCCAACAACGAAGACAAGGATGCTTGGCTATTGAAGATAGAGTTGAAAAGAGAGGAACCAGAAGAGATCAACAAGGATGAAGGGATCAAGAAGGCCATGGAGGTTCAAGCTCTGGTGGTGAAAAAAGAAGACATCCCTCAACCTTTACCTAACCTTTTTACTCCAACAGAGATTGAAGCTTTCAAGATGATTGAGTTAGCCCGCATACAGAACAAGTATCTCACACAGGAGAATATTTTGTTGAAGGATCATATTGCTGGGCTCAATGGCATTATCCGCAAGTTGGAGGAGCTTTTACGCTTGATGTGCGATTATCCACCGTCATCATCACCACCTCCATCACCTCTGAAGTAATAATCACATGGGTATGGGCACTCCCCCTGGCAACTTCCAAGCTTGGGGGAGGTGCCCCAGTATCGTATCACCATCACACTCCTATCTTTACCGCTTTATTTAGTTCGATCCTTTTAGTAGTATCTTGATCTATTAGTTGAAGTTTTGATATCAAGTAGTTTTGAGTTTTGCTTTGTGATCTCTTTATGTAATCGAGTCCGTGTGCTATCTATAATAAAGATTAGTGTTGAGTCAAGGGCTTTGCTTTGTTGCTATGATCTTGAGAAAGTAGAAAGAACAAAAAGAGTTCATATTGATCTTATGTATAGTGATAACTTCACACATAGAAAGTATGAGGCATAAAAATTGTTGAGAGTTGATGAACGTAGCCTTGGTCATCATTGCAATTAATAGGAAGTGATAAGGAAAGAGGGGTTCACATATAGATATATTATCTTGGACATCTTTTATGATTGTGAAGCACTCATTAAGTATGACATGCTAAAAGAGTTGACGTTGGACAAGGAAGACAACGTAATGGTTCATGTTTTTCGACATCTCAGTTAAAGTATATTGTCATTGACCTTCCAAACATGTTGAGCTTGCCTTTCCCCTTCATGCTAGCCAAATTCCTTGCACCAAGTAGAGATACTACTTGTGCTTCCAAATATCCTTAAACCCAATTTTGCCATGAGAGTCCACCATACCTACCTATGGATTGAGTAAGATCCTTCAAGTAAGTTGTCATCGGTGCAAGCAATAAAAATTGATCCCTAAATATGTATGACTTATTAGTGCAGAGAAAATAAACTTTGTACGAACTTGTTGTGGAAGTAATAAAAGCGACATACTGCATAATAAAGGTCCACATACAAGGGGCAATATAAAGTGACGTTCTTTTGCACTAAAATTTTATGCATCAACCCTAAATGCGCATGACAACCTCTGCTTCCCTCTGCGAAGGGCCTATCTTTTAATTTATGTTTTTACTTTATGCTTGAGTCAAGGTGATCCTCACCTTTCCCTTTTTCGTTTTATCCTTTGGCAAGCTCCTCATGTTTGAAAGATCATGATACATATATCCAATTGGATGTAAGTTGGCATAGGCTATTATTGTTGACATCACCTAAAGGTTAATACGTTCGGAGGCAACACAATAAGCCCCTATCTTTCTCAGTGTCCGGCTGAAACTCTATAACCACAAGTATAGCGTGAGTGTTAACAATTATAGGGGACTACGAGATGGTTGAGTATGTGAGCTTGCTGAAAAGCTCTATTATTGACTCTTTCTGATGTTACGATAAATTGCAATTTCTTCAATGACTGGGATTATAGTTTGTTAGTTCCCAATGAAGTTTTTGAACCATACTTGACACTGTGAATTGCTTATTACTTGAACATAGGAAATCATATGAGAAAATCCATATATGTTGCTGTTATTAGAATGATCATGATGCCCTCATGTTCGTATTTTATTTTTATCGACACCTCTACCTCTAAACATCGATTTCGGCTTCCGCTTGAGGACAAGCAAGGTCTAAGCTTGGGGGAGTTGATATGTCCATTTTGCATCATGCTTTTATATCAATATTTATTGCATTATGGGCTGTTATTACACATTATATCTCAATACTTATGGCTATTCTCTCTTATTTTACAAGGTTTACCATGAAGAGGGGGAATGCCGGCAGCTAGAATTCTGGCTGGAAAAGGAGCAAACGTTGGAAACCTATTCTGCACAACTCCAAAAGTTCCAAGCCTCCATGAAACAACTTTTTTGAGTTAATAAGAATTTATGGGCGAAAGAAATAGGCCAGGGGGGCGCGCCCCCCTAGGGCGCGGCCCCCTATCTCCTGGGCCCCCTGGTGGGCCTCCAGCGTCCATCTTCTGCTCTATCATCACTTTTCCCTTGGAAAAAATCGTGGGCAAGCTTACGGGACGAAACTCCGCCGCCACGAGGCGGAACCTTGGCGGAATCAATCTAGGGCTCTGGCGAAGCTGTTCTGCCGGGGACACTTCCCTCTGGGAGGGGGAAATCATAACCAACGTCATCACCAACGATCCTCTTATCGAGAGGGGGTCAATCTCCATCAACATCTTCACCAGCACCATCTCCTCTCAAAACCCTAGTTCATCTCTTGTATCCAATCTTGTATCAAAACCACAAATTGGTACCTGTGGGTTGCTAGTTGATGCTATTTGGTTTACTTGGTGGAAGATCATATGTTCAGATCCTTTATGCATATTATTACTCCTCTGATTATGAACATGAATATGCTTTGTGAGTAGTTACATTTGTTCCTGAGGACATGAGTGAAGTCTTGCTATTAGTAGTCATGTGAATTTGGTATTCGTTCGATATTTTGATGAGATGTATGTTGTCTTTCCTCTAGTGGTGTTATGTGAACGTCGACTACATGACACTTCACCATTATTTGGGCCTAGAGGAAGGCATAGGGAAGTAATAAGTAGATGATTGGTTGCTAGAGTGACAGAAGCTTAAACCCTACTTTATGCGTTGCTTCGTTAGGGGTTGATATGGACCCATATGTTTAATGTTGTGGTTAGGTTTGCCTTAATACTCCTTTTTGTAGTTGCGGATGCTTGCAATAGGGGTTAATCATAAGTGGGATGCTTGTCCATGTTAGGGCAGTACCCAAGTGCCGGTCCACCCATATATCAAATTATCAAAGTACCGAACGCGAATCTTATGAACGTGATGAAAACTAGCTTAACTATAATTCCCAATGTGTCCTCGGGAGCTCCTTCTTCATTATTAGAATTTGTCCAGGCTTATCCTTTGCTACATAAAGGATTGGGCCACCTTGCTGCACTTCGTTTACTTTATTTACTTTTGCTCGTTACTATTTATCTTATCACAAAACTATCTATCACCTACTATTTCAGTGCTTGCAGAGAAAACCTTACTGAAAACCGCTTATCATTTCCTTCTGCTCCTCGTTGGGTTCGACACTCTTACTTATCGAAAGGACTATGATAGATCCCCTATACTTGTGGGTCATCATAGTGTCATCACCTACCATAAGATTAGTATATGATCTTTTCTCGATTTATTTCCTTTCTCTTTTTCTTTTATTTGCAACATGAAAGTAAAGAAAGCAAAAACTCAAACTAAACTTTATTATATAGCTTGCACATGATTACAAGGATAGATCACTAAGTAAACTCTCAAAGAAGAAAGGATCAAACTAAACTTTTATTCATCTAAAGCAAACACCATTGCTAAGAATTCTTTTTCAGTAGTAGCATAATTCTTTGAGCACTGTCTAGAGTTTTACTAGCATAATGAATAACATTCAGTTTCTTACCAACTCTTTGTCCTAGAACAGCACCACCAGCCAGTGGCGGAGCCAGCACTCGGCGAGCCGGGGCGGCTGCCCGGGCGCCCATGCTCCATGTGCATGGAGCTCTAGTATAAAATAATGGTTTGATTAACAGTTTGTTTGGGCAAAAGCTAATTAAACGTGCAGTAGTTAGAACTTGCCCAGGCTCTAAGCTTGAGCTGGCTCCGCCACTGCCACTAGCATAATCACTAACATCACACATAATATCAAAAGGTAAGTTCCAATCAGTTGGTTGAACAATAGGTGCAGAAATTAAATCTTTCTTGAGTGTTTCGAAGGCTTCTAAACAATCATCATCAAAAACAAAAGGAATATCCTTTTGCAAAACATTTGTAAGAGGCCTAGAAATTGTAGAGAAGTCTCTGATAAATCTCCTATAGAAACCAGCATGACCTCAGAAACTATGAATACCTTTTATATCTTTAGGGCATGACATTTTGTCAATTACATCAACCTTAGCTTGGTCCACTTCAATACCTCTTTCAGAAATTTTATGACCCAAGACAATGCCTTTATTAACTATAACATGGCACTTCTCCCAATTCAATACAAGATTTGTTTGTTCATATCTTTTCAAAACTCGCTCAAGATTGCTTAAACAATCATCAAAAGACTTCCCATAAACAGAGAAGACATCCATGAAAACCTCAACAATCTTTTCACAGAAGTCAGAGAATATAGCAGTCGTACATATTTGAAAGGTAGCAGGTGCATTACATAAACCAAAAGGCATACGTCTATAAGCATAGGTTCCAAAGGGACAAGTAAAAGTGGTCTTTTCTTGATCAGGTTGAGAAACAGGTATTTGTGAAAAGCTAGATCCATCAAGGAAGCAAAAGTGTGTGTGCTTAGATAATCTTTCAAGCATTTGATCAATAAAAGGCAGAGGGTAATGATCTTTTCTAGTTGCTTTATTTAATTTTCTGAAATCAATTACCATTTTATAGCCTATAACAATTCTTTTTGGAATAAGTTCATTCTTATCATTAGGAACAACGGTTATACCTTGCTTCTTAGGGACACAAAGAACAAGACTTACCTATCTACTATCAGCTATATGATAGATTATACCTGCTTCCAGAAGCTTTAATATCTCCGTTCTTACCACTTCTTTCATCTTCGGATTTAACCGATGTTGGTGATCAACAACGGTTTTAGCATCAGGTTCCATATTAATTTTGTGCTAACATAGAGTGGGACTAATGCCCTTTAAATCGTCAAAAGTATATCCAATAGCAGCTCGGTGCTTCCTTAGAACTTTCAATAATCTTTCTTCTTCATGTTCTGAAAGGTTAGCACTAATAATAACAGGATATATCTTCTTTTAATCAAGATAAGCATATTTCAAAGTGTCTGGCAATTGTTTTAATTCAAACACAGGATCACCTTTAGGTGGAGGAGGACCTCCTAGAGTTTCAATAGGCAAGTTGTGTTTAAGTAGAGGACGTTGTTCAAAGAAAATCTTATCTATTTCATTTCTTTCATGCATATGTAAATTATTTTCATGGTCTATTAAGTATTGTTCTAAAGGACTAGTAGGTGGTACAGCAATAGAAGCAAGACCAATTAATTCATCCTAACTAGGCAATTCTTTTTCATGAAGCTTTCTACTAAACTTGGAAAAATTAAACTCATGAGACTCATCACCAAAGCTAACACCAACAGTTTCTTTCTTACAATCTATCTTACCATTAGCTGTATTTAAGAAAGGTCTACCAATGATAATGGGACAGAAGTCATCTTGTGGGGAACCAAGAATAAGAAAATCAGTAGGGTATTTTATTTTCCCACACAATACTTCAACATCTCTAACAATCCCAATTGGTGATATAGTGTCTCTATTAGCAAGTTTAATAGTAACATCTATGTCTTCTATTTCTGCAGGTGCTATGTCCTTCATAATTACTTGATATAAAGTGTAAGGAATAGCACTCACACTAGCACCTATGTCACATAAACCATGATAATAGTGATCTCCTATTTTAACTGAAATGATGGGCATGCCAACAATAGGTCTATGTTTATCTTTTTATCAGGTTTGGCAATTCTAGCATCTTCTTCATAGAAGTAAATAATATGCCCATCCATATCTTCTTCCAAGAGATCTTTAACCATAGCAATAGTAGGTTCTACTTTAATTTGTTCATCGGGTTTAGGTGTTCTAATATAGCTTTTGTTAACCACAGTTGAAACTTTAGCATGTTCCTTTATCCTAATAGGGAAAGGTGGTTTCTCAATATAAGTAAAAGGAACAACTGGATCAACATTGTAAAGTATAGTTTCTTCTTTAACTGGTACCGGTTCTTTAATTTCTTCTTTAATAGGTGGATGATTTTTAAACCATTTCTCTTTAGGGAGATCAACATGAGTAGCAAATGATTCACAAAAGGAGGCTACTATCTCAGAGTCAAGTCCATATTTAGTGCTAAACTTTTGAAAAGCATCGATATTCATAAAATATTTAACACAATCATACTTAAGTTTAACACTTGACTCTTTACCTTCGTCGAGTTTCCAATCTTCAGAGTTGCGTTTAATTCTTTCCAAAAGATCCCACCGGAAATCAAATGTCTTCTTCATAAAAGAACCAGCACAAGAAGTATCAAGCATGGTTTGATCATTATGAGAAAGCCGAGCATAAAAGTTCTGGATAATAATTTCTCTTGAGAGCTCATGATTGGGGCATGAATATAACATTGACTTAAGCCTCCCCCAAGCTAGAGCGATACTTTCTCCTTCACGAGGCCAAAAATTATATATATAATTTTGATCACGATGAACTAGATGCATAGGATAATTTTTTGGTGAAACTCCAATTTCAAACGATTCCAATTCCAAGATCCAATATCATCGCATATCCTATACCATGACAATGCTTTTCCCATCAAAGATAAAGGGAAAACCTTCTTAATAACTTCATCTCTGGGTAAACCTGCAAGCTTGAACAATCCAAAAATTTGTCCTACATATATCAAGTGCATGTCAGGATGTTCGGTTCCATCTCCTGCATAAGGATTAGCTAGCGGTTGTTCTATCATACCCGAAGAAATTTCATATTCAATATTTTCAGTAGGTGCAGTAGGTTGAGGGGTAGCTAATTGTGGTTCCGGTCGACGTGAAGATACCCCGAACAAACCCCTCAAAGGATTGTTTTCCATATTAACAAGTGACAATAAATTTCAGCACACTATATAAATGTTTCCTTACCAAAGGCGCTTCACTCTTCGGCAACGGCGCTAGGAAATAGCCTTGATGACCCACAAGTATAGGGGATCAATTGTAGCTCTTTTCAATAAGTAAGAGTGTCTAAGCCAATGAGGGAGTCCTGGATTAGGGGGTCCTCAGACGGCCGGACTATGTACTTGTGCCGGACTGTTGGACTATGAAGATACAAGATTGAAGACTTCGTCCCGTGTCCGGGTGGGACTCTCCTTTGAGTGGAAGGCAAGCTTGGCAAATTGGATATGTAGATTTCCTTCTCTGTAGCCGACTCTGTGTAACCCTAGCCCCCTCCAGTGTCTATATAAACCGGAGGGTTTAGTCCGTAGGACAAGCACAATCATAATCATAGGCTAGCTTCTAGGGTTTAGCCTCTATGATCTCGTGGTAGTTCAACTCTTGTAATACTCGTATCATCAAGATCAATCAAGCAGGAAGTAGGGTATTACCTCCATAGAGAGGTCCCGAACCTGGGTAAACATTGTGTCCCCCGCCTCCTGTTACCATTAGCCTTAGATGCACAGTTCGGGACCCCCTACCCGAAGTCTGAATACCTTCGGGAGTGTTCGACGTCGCGAGTTTGGCCTTATATGCATCAGCTCTGAATCATGTCTTTGGTCAATAGTTGGGTTTTCCCGGCTCCCGTGTTTTGCTACCTTACATTCTGCTCTATCGGCTAAGGTGGCACCGGGAGAACTACTGCGATTGTGCCTTGGTTCATCTGGATGAGCACCTCAGTAGAGAAAGCTGAAAACTGACTGTCACGATAAAGCGAGAGACTAGTCAACCACTCGATGACCTAGCGGAATCTTTGCGATTCCTCCGCATTAACGAAGGACCGGTTTCCCGGTCACGTATGTACACGCACCGTATTCGATGAACGCGGACATACCAGGGGCTATATAGTAGCCCCACCGTCAAACTCCCATGGCTAAGTAAAAGTGTTAAAGCTATATAGTCTGATTGCCTTGTTCGCCGCGCTATCACCTCCTTAATGGACCAAACATTGGATCAAGTGTGATTACGCGCTTTACCGAACACCCCCGCATTATATGTGTGGGGGCTAAAGCCGATGACTGCAAACTTTCAGGTTATATACATACATACATACATAAACGGCCGCACATGAGGCACTACAATACTTTATGGGCAAAAGTATAAATATAGCCTTTATTATCAAAAAAAGCATTGTTTTTACAATCAAGATACATGTCACTGGAACATGGTACTCTTTGAGCACTGAGCCTCTATTAAACGGCACCTTCTAGGACTTCTTCAAAACAGTGCTTGGGCGAGTCCTGACCCCCGGGTGGACCCCTGGTTGCAATAGCGGTGGCCTCCATCTTCGCCCAATATATCTTAACACGGGCAAGAGCCATCCGCGCACCCTCTATGCACGCCGACCTCTTGACAGGGTTGATATGCGGCACAACATGAAGAAATCGTTGCACTAAACCAAAATAACTATCTGGACTTGGTTCCTTCGGCCACAGATGATCCATGACAGCCTTCATGGCAAGCCTGGACAACCTATGGAGCTCGGCCCACTCAGCCATTTGCTCATTCAACAGCAGCGGACGCCTTGGATTACTGAACTGCGACCAGAACAATCTTTCCCCCTCATGATCTTTCTGATCTTTGAAATACTCAGTCGCATCAGCAGCACTCTTTGCTAAATGCAAGTATGCGTCTGCCGAACTCCACAATTGATCAAGAGGGGCATACTTCGGATCACCGAACTTTGTCCGCAATAAAAAAGGGCTTCCCAGCCGCGATATCTCCGGCTTGACGAAGCTCCTCCCGCGCCGCTCTGATTTCAGAGCGAGTTTCCTTGGCTGCTTCTAGGGCCTTCTTTAGGTCATCCGTTTTCGCTTGGTTTTCCCTTTCGAGGAGCTCATATCGGCTGGCGGCAATTTGCAGCTCAAGAGCCATGTTGGCTATTTTATCTTCGCTTCGGCGATGAGCAGCCTGTTTGGCTTTTAACTCTTCGGTTGCCTTCAGGGCGGCCGCATCACTTCTCCTGGCTTGTTCCTTGGCTCGGGAAAGTTCTGCCCCAAGGGTTTCCACGGCGGCAGCTCCATCTGCATTCAAAGCATATTATAAATACTAGCATCATGCTCCTCTTAATATTTGCTGACCACCCGAATATACATACCCTATGCCTCATCAAGCCGCTTGTTCACAAGTGTGATGTCCGCATCCGCCACGTCAAGTTGCCGCCTCAATTCGGCAAAATCAGCAGTTCGGTCAGCCGCCGGATCTGCAGCCGCCTGTGCACAAAAACAACGCTATTATTACCTGAGACTATGATCCTCTGCTCGCCGCGTCTGTATGGCAACCAGAGTCTCAGGGGCTACTATCTATACAAAGCACACCTTGTGTGTGCGGTACAGTCAAAAAAAAAATATTACTTTGCGTACCTCAAAGCCTCTTAGCAGGCTCGTAAAAGCTTCATTCAACTCGCTTTTTGTGGATGAAATCCTCTCAACCACCATACCCATTAAGGTACGATGTGCCTTTGAGATAGCCGCTTGCTCCAGAAGACCTATCAATGTGTCCTGTTGTACACCGGACAATCCCGGGCTTTTTCTGTTGGTCTCCTTAGGAGCCGAGAACTCCGGACTTCGGGCGGCCGAAGAGTTACCTTCTTGCCTTTGCGGATGAGGAGAAATCCTCCGCGACGACACCTCAGGGTCGTCCATCTCATGAGTCGGGGAAGCAGCAGGAGGCGTTTCGCTCTCCATCATCTCCGGTAGAAGATCCCCCGAGGACGAACATTGTTGAGAAGGGCTATGAGCCGGACTGCAAAACATATGTCTCTGTTGTTATTCTTAGGGAAAAAGCAGGACATATTTACTAAAGTGCCTTTGTTCACTTACGGCTTAGTTGATGGCTGGCCCCCTTGTGGGTGTTGTGCGGTAAGGACACCCTCCGGGGCAGGGCCCCCTAGAAAAGGTTTCTTCCCTCATTTGGAAACCTCCGTTTCCAAGTCTTCAGAGGCGGTCCTTTTCTTCTCATGGGGAGAGGGGGTTCTAGATTCACCTCCCCGATCATCCTCCAACAAGGAGGCACTAATTCCCCTGGGTCAGATGTGTAATGTATGAAGCCCGCTTTTGGCTTCTCTATTCCTCCCCTCGTCTTCTCCTGATGGCACTTGATAGGGTGCGCGAGCCAACATCCTGGTTAGTACAGGATCCGGCGAGCCTTCGGGAAGAGGGGCCGAACACCTGATCCTCTCCGCCTTTCTTATCCAATCCTGGCCGAGGGCAATTTTTCAGAATAATGTTATGACAAATATAATGACAGCATGTTCGGTCACAGAGTTACTTACTTGGGTATTTGGACGGTTGCAGTTGAGACCCGCATCCTCGGTGGTGTCCGGACACTTTATTCGTTATCCGAAGAATAATTGATACATCCCTTCAAGCGTCACGCCGAAGAAGTGTTGAATGGTTCGCGGTCCTTCCGGGTTGAACTCGCACATACGGAGAGATCGACGTTGGCATGGCAGGACCCGACGAATTAACATTACTTGAATTACTTTAACAAGACTGATACCCCTCTTGAGGAGATCTTGGATGTGGATTTGCAATGTCAGCACATCATTAACTGGCCCCCAGTCCAGCCCTTTGTTGACCCATGATGCCGGTTGGGGTAGAGGAGCAGAGCGGAAGGCTGGGACAGCTGCTCGCTTTGTACCTCGGGGTGATGTGATGTAAAACCACTCCCGTTGCCATAGATCGTACGCCTCCAGGAAGGAACCCTTTGGCCATGGGACGTCGGCACCTTTGCTTATTATAGCACCTCCGCACTTCGCGTGTCACCCGTCGATCATCTTCACCTTCACATTGAAGGTCTTGAGCCATAAGCCGAAGTGTGGGGTAATGCGGAGGAAGGCCTCACACATGACGATAAACGATGATATGTGAAGGAAGGAATCTGGAGCTAGATCATGAAAATCTAGCCCGTAATAGAACATGAGCCCTCTGACGAAGGGGTCTAGACTAAAACCTAGCCCTCGGAGGAAGTGGGAGATGAATACAACACTCTCGTTGGGTTCGGGAGTGGGGATAACCTACCCTTGAGCAGGTACCTGTGAAGGATTTCGGCGGTCAGATACCTAGCCTCCCTGAGCTTCTTGATGTCCTCCTCTGTGACGGAAGAGGCCATCCACCGGCCTTGAAGGTTGGATCCGAACATGGTTGAAGGTCTCGAGCGCTTAGACTGAACCTTGGGTGCTAGAACTCAAGGTAGGGGAAGGGAAGGATTGGGCATGGAAAGAAAAGGACAGATCTTGACCTCTTTTTAAAGAGGGTGAATATCAAGCGTCCTCCGCGTGGCCGTTTGGAAATTGCCTAAAACCGAGGAGTCATACTAACGACACAGTTGGGTTACCCACACCCGTATTGATGAGAATCCCGTGATAAGGGGACACGATCTCTGCTTCGAGAAGACGTGCCAATAAAACCGGCTCGCAAGATGCGCAGTAGCAGGTTGATAAAAACGGTTCGAATAATGACTGGGCCGTGGCGTGATGTCATGTTATGAAAAGTTGTCAGCAGATTAGATTTGTGGAATATTGTGCTCTCTACGGTGGTGTGTGGAATTTGTTTTCAAGAGCCGGACACGATCCTTGTATGGAGTATTCAGAGAAGGAACCCGGCTTGCAATGCCGAAGACAATCTGCGCGCCAGACTCATCATCATTGAAGCCTGGTTCAGGGGCTACTGAGGGAGTCCTGGATTAGGGGTCCTCGGACAGCTGGACTATGTACTTGGGCCGGATTGTTGGACTATGAAGATACAAGATTTAAGACTTCGTCCCGTGTCCGGGTGGGACTCTCCTTTGCGTGGAAGGAAAGCTTGGCAAATCGGACATGTAGATTTCCTTCTCTGTAACCGACTCTGTGTAACCCTAGCCCCCTCCGGTGTCTATATAAACTGGAGGGTTTTGTCCGTAGGACAAGAACAATCATAATCATAAGCTAGCTTCTAGGGTTTAGCCTCTATGATCTCGTGGTAGATCAACTCTTGTAATACTCATATCATCAAGATCAATCAAGCAGGAAGTAGGGTATTACCTCCATAGAGAGGGCCCGAACCTGGGTAAACATTGTGTCCCCCGCCTCCTGTTACCATTAGCCTTAGATGCACAGTTCGGGACCCCCTACCCGAGATCCGCCGGTTTTGACACCGACACCCAACGAGCAGCAGAAGGAAATGACAAGTGGTTTTCAGCAAGGTAATGTCTACAAGTGCTGAAATTGGAAGTAGCAGAGTAGTTTGATAGCAAGGTAATGAACAAGTAATGATAGTAGTAACAAGAGTGCAGCAAGGTAGCCCAATCCTTTTGAGGCAAAGGACAGGCCAAAACGGTCTCTTATGATAAGCAAAGCGTTCTTGAGGGTACACGGGAATTTCATCTAGTCACTTTCATCACGTTGGTTTAATTCGTGTTCGGTACTTTGATAATTTGATATGTGGGTGGACCGGTGCTTAGGTGTTGTTCTTACTTGAACAAACCTCCTACTTATGATTAACCCTTCCGCAAGCATCCGCAACTACGAGAAAAGTATTAAGAACAAATTCTAACCATAGCATTAAACTTTTGGATCGAATCGGTCCATTACGGAATAGCGTATAAACTGCGGTTTAAGCTTCTGTCACTCTCGTGACCCATCATCTAATTGCTACTCCACAATGCATTCCCTTAGGCCCAAATATGGTGAAGTGTCATGTAGTCGACGTTCACATGACACCACTAAGGGAATCACAACATACATACTATCACAATATCGACACATATCAAGTTAACATGATTACTTGTAACATGATTTCTCCCATGACCTCAAGAAGAAAAGTAACTACTCACAAATGATAAACATGCTCAAGATCAGAGGGGTATTAAATAGCATATTGGATCTAAACATATAATCTTCCACCAAATAAACCATATAGTAATCAACTACAAGATGTAATCAACACTACTAGTCACCACCAAGCACCAATCTATAGTTCCGGTAACAAGATTGAACACAAGAGATGAACTAGGGTTTGAGATGAGATGGTGTTGTTGAATACGTTGATGGAGATTGCCCTCCCCAAGATGGGAGAGTTGTTGGTGATGATGATGACAATGATTTCCCCCTCCGGGAGGGAAGTTCCCCCTGCAGAATCACTCCACCGGAGGGCAAAAGTCCTCCTGCCCAAGTTCCTCCTCGAGACAGCGGAGCTCCATCCCGAAAGTCCTCTCTTTATTTTTTTCTAGGTCAAAATGACCCATATACCAGAAGATGGGCACCGGAGGTGGGCTTGGGTGAGCACAACCCACCAGGGCACGCCAGGGAGCCCCTATGTTAGTTATTTGCTCCAATATTCCTCAAATATTCCAAAAAAAATATCCGTGAAGTTTCAGCTTGTTTGGAGTTGTGCAGAATAGGTAGCCTGACGTAGCTTTTAGAGGTCTAGATTTCCAACTGCCGGAATTCTCCCTCTTTGTGTATACCATGCATATTATGAGAGAAAGGGCATTATAATTACTCCAGAAAGCATTATTATGGATAAAAACATTATACATAACAGTAAGAAAGCATGATGCAAAATGGACGTATCAAACCCCTTCTAGGCCGGCCAACGGGAAAGTAAGGACCCTCCATATCAACAACTTTGATCTTATGCTTTGTACAAAAAGATGTGACCTTTGTGAGAAAATCATCCCATCCAGCATCGGTCCTCAAAGCCTCCAAGTAATACTTTGTGTCACGAACAAGCTTAATAGCATGAACGATATCTTCGTCTTGCTTTTGCAAAGCTCTACACAACTCATCTGTGTATCCAAATATTTCTTGCATCAAGTGTGCCATGAAAACAAACTCAAATGATCGAAATATTGTCTCTGTGGATAGATGATGAGGACATGACTACCTTGGATACGACCAAAAATATTGCATACATGCATATTTGTTAGGTGATTTCTAGTGCAAACTATTCAATAATTTATTTATGTTATCCAGAACAAAAATACTTCACACACTTTTGTGTTTTGTCTAATTACAGGTGTATGGGACATTTGTACAATCCATATATGAAGATAAGGGAAAAGGATAAGTTTAGGTTCTGTTTAAAAAGTCCCCTCACGTCACTTTTGGGCCAAGAGAAGATAGAGTCCAAGTCTCTCACGTTCTGGATTCAGATTCGGACTACACAGACATATCAGACTCAAAACGCCAACAACTTTTTCATACGGACTCCGAATTGGGTGATTATTTTTTGTTGGAAAGTAGATTTCGTGCTCTTTCTAACCCAATTGGATTCAACTTCAAATTCATCCAGAGTGTTGATATATCGACGAAACAATCTGACGCTGCAGCAGAATCCGAGTCAAACAACAAGTCCAAAGGTGTTGCATCACCTCCACTTGGGCCCATGACCCTTGTACGACCTAGGGTTAGTTTTAGGCTGCCTTGGTATGTCCTTCCGCCTCCTTGGCCGCCACCCCTTGCTCCTATATAAGTAGATCCATCTAGTAACTTTTTCCTTGGGTTTATTTAGTTAAAAGTTAGCCATCGCTGCAACTTCGTGTACTTCGTTTGTGTCCAACGACCAGGCCAAGACCGCTTATGAAACCCCACTTTTATCAATACTTCATCCATATTCACAATATTTAGATTGCTTTATCATATTCTTGCTTGTTCTTTGATTGCTTGCAGGAATAGACCTTCATGGTCAGGTTGACCATGCTCCGGCATGGTCAATAACCTCTCGGAGTTGGTTTAGCGATTGCTAAGGCGCAACGTCGTGTGAAAGTGTGTTATGTCGACTAGAGAGTGGGTGAATAGGCGATTTTTATGAATTCTTCACTGAGGAATTTGCCGGTGAGGAAATTCCTTAGCGAAGAACTATTAGCAGCGGAATAAGTACTCAGAAGTAAGCATAACAGAATACAAGCATGGTCATCATGATGAAATGAAGACAAGCACAGAGTACAGAAAGCGTAATCACAGGATAACACAAGATGAAGACAAACAGACTGAAGAAATTGAACTGAGGAAATCGAGAAAGTCTTCAGTCAAAGTCTTCAAACACAGATATGAACAAACATCAACACAGTAATGAGGAAATGAAAGAGTTGCGGAAATAGAACCAGTAGGTTGGTGAAGACAATGATTTGGTAGACCAGTTCCAACTGCTGTCTTAGTTGTACGTCTGGTTGGAGCGGCTGAGTATTTAAACTCAAGGACACGCAGTCCTGGACACCTAGTCTCTGAGCACGCAGCTCAGGACACCTAGTCCTCACCGTATTCTCCTTGAACTAAGATCACACAGATCCCGTCCAATCACTCGTGGTAAGTCTTCAGGCGACTTCCAAACCTTCACAGACTTGGTCACTCGGCGATCCACAATTCCTCTTGGATGCTCTAGACCTTGACGCCTAACCGTCTGGAAGAAGCACAGTCTTCAAAGGTAACAAGCGTCGGATCCACGCAGGATCAATTTCTTCAGTGATGCTCAATCACTTTGGGGTTTGTAGGTGTTTGGGTTTGGGATTTTCCTCACTTGATGATTTTCGCTCAAAGTCCTCGGAGGATGGGTTGCTCTCAAATGACAAGTGTCAAGTTCTCTCGGAGCAGCCAACCAGCTAGTGGTTGTAGGGGGCGGCTATTTATAGCCTAGGGAGCAGCCCGACATGATAAGACATAAATGCCCTTCAATGATATGACCATTAGGTGGATAAGATATTTTGGGACAGCTGGCGCGCAGCACAGCAACGGTCGGAAATTTGACTCTCAAATTCCTCAGGGCTATCATGTTCCTCACTGTGTAGGTAATTCACACTAGCGAATTCCTAACTCCTCAGTCAGAACAAATTCATTAGTGACCAGAAGAACTTCGTCTCTGTCACTGAAGAAAGTGACTGAACTGTATGAGATTTCCAAAGGCTTCACTCGAAGGGATTGGTAGGTGTAGGATTTTGAGTTGAGCATCACATGGAAATTTTTCCTTAGTATTTCCTCGACCCCCTTTAGCAGTACGGTGTTTCCTATGACTCAAGAACGAGAAAATGAAACTACGAAAACAAAAGTCTTCACGCTTCATGTTCCACAAATGAATACCAAGTCTTCAAGGCCACACCAATTTCTTCACTTTCAAAGTCTTTAGAAAGTCTTCACAATATCAAAGTCTTCAGTTGAAGAACTTCATTTTTAGGGGTCGACTTTCTCTGTAAATATCAAACTCCTCATAGACTTATAGACCTGTGTACACTCACAAACGCATTAGTCCCTTAACATATAAGTCTTCAATACACCAAAATCACTAAGGGGCACTAGATGCACTTACAATCTCCCCCTTTTTGGTGATTGATGACAACATAGGTTACGTTTTCAACGGGGATAAATATATGAAGTGTATACACTGATATTGAGGAATTTGATTACAAGATATAGAAGAACTCCCCGTGAAGATGTGCATAGTGAGGAATTTGCTTTTGAGGCAATGCACATTTGAAGAGTTGAATCATGGAGATCCCCCCTATATCTTGTAATTAATACATGCATTTGATATATAATATAAAGAATTTGAAATGCATGATGAAATATGGTGCCTGATGAGATTCAGCATGCGTGCAATGTCATTAACGAGGAAATAAGCATGCAAAACGTAATGCAACAAAAGTATCAGCGCACCATCGGGTTTAAGATTACAACTCGATCCAAATAAAAGTTTCAGAAGAACGAGAGTTGTAACTTAACAAAAAAATGCCCTTAAATATAGACCCGCTTGAAGACTAACTCAGATTTCTCCCCCTTTGTCATCAAATGACCAAAAGGATTGAAACTGAGGACTAACGCCCCTGAAGAATTTCAAGTCGATGGAGGAGCGCCAGCGGTGTCGGGGTTGTTTGTTGGAGCAGGGCATGCCGCAGTGTCGTCCAAATCTTCATACTCATCAGTGTCACGCGATGAAGAATAAGAGCTGGCCACCAAGGAAGGAACTTTGACCTTCTTGAATTTCTTCGGTGGAGGTGCAGACCAGTCAAATTCTTCCTTGAGACCCATATTCTTCAGATCAGCAGCGCTGTAGACATGAGAGAGAACAGCCCAGGTTCGGTTGAAGGATTCATGGAGGTAGTATTGGTTTTTCTTCACTGCATTGTGTGTTGAGGTCATGTTGTGAAGAATTGAACCAAACTGACGCTTGACCCATTTATGATTACGATCAACCTTCTGATGAAGACTGAGGAGTAACTCACGGTCAGTCATCACCCTGGGTGTTGTGGCTTGAGGATTTTGCTTGGCTGAGGTATTTGCGGCAGAGTCATGTGTGGCAGAATCGTCATTGGTAGAGTAAGATGCAGCCTTGCGAAATTGACCATCCAATGGACGAATGCCTTCATCGATCACTGCAGCGGCCTTGCCTTTATCATCAGCTGATGAAACTGTTCGTTTGAGGACTTCAACGGGAGGCAAGTAGCTACCGTGGTTCAGAGTGTCAGCTTTGTAATTCAGTGAAGATCTTGTCTTGATGAATCTCATAATCCAAGGAGCATAGGGCTTCAGCTCGAATGGTGACATAGCAATATTGGCCAGAGTCCTCATGAAGAAATCATGGAAGTTTATGGGAACGCCATGAATGATGTTGAAAAGCATATTCTTCATGATGCCAACGACTTCTTCATCATTTGAGTCGTGGCCTTTGATGGGACTCATTGTCTTCGTCAGAATTCGATAGACAGTCCGAGGCACAAAGAGTAATTCCTTGACGAGGAATTTGGTTCTTGGGGCCTGCCTTGGCTTCAATGGCTTCATCAGCACTTGCATATAGTGATTTGAAAGTTCTGGTTCGTTGTAGATACAACGAGCATCATCAAGTGGAGGACTGAGTGGTAGAGCATGAAGCAATTCAGTTGCAGGTGCCTTGTAGTGAGTATTTTCAGACATCCAGTCTAATACCCATGAGTTCACATCTTCAGCGTCTCCGTTGATGTGCAGAGTTGCATAAAATTGAAGAATGAGTTCTTCATTCCAGTCACAGATATCAATGCAGAAGTTTAGAAGTCCTGCGTCGTGAAGAACACTGAGGACTGGCTCAAAGCCGGGCAGAGACTCCATGTCCACATGAGGAATATGTGCATGATCGAAGACTTTGTCTTTGTTGAAGAGTACTGAGGAATAGAAATTGGCTTGGCTGGCAGTCCAGAAACGCCTCTTCCTTATGCGAGCAGAATCATATGGGTTGTAATCAGTGAAGAATACATGCTCGGCAAAGAAATCTTCAGCCTTGAACTTCTGTTTGCTTGAGAACGGATTCTTTTGCTTTGGCAGAGGGATGTCAGTGAGTTGCATCACCACCTCAGGAATCGCGAGCTTAGGTTCTTCAGGCTGAGGAATTTCTTGTTCCTCAATAGGTGCAGTCTGAGGATCAGCAGCAGCAGGTTCATCAGCACTAGTGGCTGGAATTTCTTCGTGCACTGAGAGAGTGGGATGAGTTTCTTCAGAGCCCATTTGAACTGTTGGTGCAGGGGACTGAGGAATCTGTTGGAGCAGGGTGAAGAGAGGAGTATTGGGATGCTGACTTTCCCAAAAGTCATCATTCATCACAGGTGTGGTGCACCCAATATCCACATCTTCATCTTCAATTTCCTCAACACTAGCCTCTTCAGCTGTGAACTGAGGCATAGGTGAGGAAATGACTGGAGTTGAAGGGGTTGCGTCCACTTCAATTTCTTCATCAATCTGCTCTGACGAAGCAGCAGAATGATGTTCTTCATCAGATCCAACTGGGATCTCATAGTCTTCTCCAAAAGGAACAAGGTCCTTTGATGGCATGGAGGAAATTGGAAGAGCATCAATCGGATTTTCAAGTGAGCTGGTCATTGGCTTCATTTTCTTCGCAGCCGAAGAATTTGACACAGCTGATGCCTTCCTTTTCTTCACTGCAGCTCACTCTGCAGCCTTGGTCTTCTTCACATCGAATGCACATGGAAGAATTGGAGTTGGTGTAGGTGCAGATGGAGCTGAGGAATCTGGTTGATTTTCTTCAGGCGCAACTGATGCAGTTGCCCTGACTTCTTCAGTTTCTTCAGGCGCACCACTAGTGGATGCCCTGACAATTTCTTCAGCGGCTGGATTGGGATCATCAGCCCTGGAACTGGCATTTTCATCAGCAGCCTGAACTTCATCAGCGGTGCTGGCATGTTGTTCAGTCGGCTGAGCTAAGACTTCAGCCTGAGGAATTTCATGTTGCGTTGAGGCTGCAACATTGGTGAATTTCTTCGTCAGGTTGAGGAATCTGAATTTGGCCCCTTGCCAATCAGCATAATAAGCATCGAAGTTTTTGCTGAGGTCTTGAATTTCAGTCTGGACCTTGAGAAGTTCTTTAGGTGTCATTTTGACAACGTTTTTCTTCAGGAACTTCTCCTTTCTGTATTGAGCTTTCTTGATCTCTCTTGCCTTTTCAAACTTCCATTTCTCTTCAGTGATGAAATGGGTCATCATGTGATTTTGACCAGCGGTTAGATGAAAATCAGGCATGGGGGTGTTTGGATCCTAGTGCCAGAGATCAATATAATCGAGGATTTTCCTCGGATCCAACAGCAGTGGCACAGATGTGCCTTTGGCTCTAGCGGCCTTCACCTGTCTGTCTCTGATGATTTCTGCGAGTTCATCATCAGAAGCTTCATCATCAGATGGCACATGAAATGCGACCTGTTTCTTCTTTGGACTTGGCCGAGGACCTCGTCCAGCTGTTGTTTTGGTCTTCAGCAGAGTCGGGCCAGATGATGACTTTGGTGCAGCTGAGGAACTTGCTGAAACACCAGAGGCAATAGAGAAACCAGCAGTCCTATGACATGTAGTCAGATGCACAGGAGCTGAGGACTTTGTCGGAACTGCTGAGGACTTGGGAGGAGCAGGAGCAGTGTGAGGAATTTGCCGTGAGGGCGCTGCTGAGGAACTTGGCCGTGAGGGAGCTGATGGTGAAGCACTTGGCTTACGAGCAGGCTTCTTTGGCATGGATTTCCTCGGTTGGACCGAGGCCTCAGTAGCAGTAGCAGTGGCAGAATCCTCATTGAATTTCTTCACTGCCTCCTTGGCTTGTCTTGCCAATTTGGCTTGGCGCTTAGCCCATTCTTCAGGAAAGTCCTCTCCACGTTTGATGCTCGTGGGATCAGCTACTTGGCCAGGTGCCAATGGAGCTCTTGGGCATGGAGGATTGAGGGCAAATTTCTTCAGTACTTTGGAGTCACATATCTGTATTCCCTCCATTCCCTTACCCATCTCCGTTCAATCTTCTGAATGCGCACCTTGCGCTGATTTTTGTTTTCTTTGCCATATTTTGCTTCATCAGGTGTGCAATAGTCATCATAAATTTCCTCAGGGATTTCAAACGCAGTCATAACTTCAGGTTTCTTTCCTCCTTTCTGTGGCTTCTTACCGTCTGCCATATTCTTCAGTTGAGGAATTTGAACAATTGAGTTCTCTGAAGAAGTATGCAGTTTTTCTTCGAGGAACACTGCAAATGAGTTAAGTTGATGAGAACCTAGTGATTCAGCAGCAGACATGAGTACCTGTGAACAGAGTACAGATGCGAGGAATTTGGAGAGGTCATATGCGTTCTGAGAAGGTTTTTGAAAAGAACAAGTTTTGAGGAATTTGACCAGATGAACCTTGAGGAATTTCACTAAGCGTTCTTGTCTTAGGTTCTAGAGTTGTATAGATCAAAGATCCACACAATTAGGGAATCTTGAAGAAAATGGTTGCTTAGAGAAACAGTTCAAGATCATATGAAGTGTGTGGTGTTCGTATGTGTGAAGATTTGAGAAATAAACACCTTTGAAGATTTTCAGGAAAGCTTGAGAATCAAAGCGAGTAATAAAAGCAACTTTTAATTACCCAAAGTGAAGAACACGACGAACTGAGAAGAACAAACGGGAAGTTCGTCAGGTTAGATCTTCCTTGCCCTAACTCGGCGGAGGAAGACAGCTACGGCGGCGGCGGAGTGAAGATTTCCGCGGTCGGCGTGAGTACGACGGTGACGAGGTCGAGGCAGCGAAGCTCTTCCTCACCGGCGACGATCGAGTAGCGGTGGCGCTAGGGTTTGAGGAGCTTGAGCGGGAGAGAGAGATCGAGCGGAGTAAATGAAGTGAGGAAGAGGAGAGGGGTATTTAAAGATACGGTGAAAAACTGTTCGCCCGAAGATTTAGGACGAACGTGCCCCTGCCCTTTCTCCTTCATGCGACATGTGTCACCCACGTACTGTGTAGTGGAGATCGTGTACGATCGTGGGTGAATAGAATAATGCATCGTGGGATGCGGAATCATTTTGTGCGGCAAAACCGAAAATTTGGATAAGATTTGTTTTAAAGTTTCGTTCGCAATTTCTTCAGCTGCCAAGGACACAGTGAACACTTTGAACGAGTTTCAAATAGAACGCACATGAAGAATTTGTGAATAGATTGGCTTGAGTATAGCATAGAGGGGAAGGGTCCGATCACATTCACTTAGCAGAAAAAACAACTTGAAGAAATATCTATAAGTGAATGTTGTAGAGGACATAAACTCATATATATATATATATATATATATATATATATATATATATATATAGCCAATGAAGAAAAACGAAGGAAACAGTGAAGATTTTGCAAAGTTGAAGAATTTGAAAAACTGAAGAATTTCAAAACTGAGGAAAAACTCAAATTGAAGATTTTCAACTTTTTGTGGTGGCGTGACCCACCGTATAAGAATGATGATTTCAGACACCGCGTACAATTGTCGTAGGGTTCTGAGAATCAAATTCTTCATTAATTTCTTCACACTTAGAGTGTTATTCTTCATTGATTGAAGAAAAATGTTTCTTCATGTGTTGCACATCTAAGTCATCAATTCTGCATAAGTGTTAGGATGTGTGTCCTTTTCAAAGAACATTCGAAGATTCTAAGATATTTAGTTCACACCGCAACTTGCTAAATCTCTTCTCATCCAAGGGCTTAGTGAAGATATCAGCTAGCTGTTCTTCAGTCTTCACGTGCTCGATGGAGATGTCGCCCTTCAACACATGATCATGAAGAAAATGATGACGAATTTGAATGTGCTTTGTCTTCGAGTGCTGAACTGGGTTGTGAGCGATCTTGATGGCACTCTCATTGTCGCAGAGGAGAGGCACATTCTTCATGTTGACGCCATAGTCCTTGAGCGTTTGCTTCATCCAAAGCAATTGAGCACAGCACGATCCATCAGCAATGTATTCAGCTTCCGCAGTAGACAGTGATACGCAGTTCTGTTTCTTCGAGGACCAACAGACCAAAGATCGTCCGAGGAAATGACAAGTGCCAGAAGTTGGCTTGCGGTCCACACGATCACCAGCATAGTCAGAGTCAGAATATCCAATGAGATCAAAAACAGAGCCCTTGGGGTACCATAATCCTAGTGTTGGTGTGTGAGCTAGATATCGAAGAATATGCTTCACAGCCTTATGGTGTGATTCCTTCGGTGTAGCTTGAAATCGGGCACACATGCAAACACTAAGCATTATATCTGGCCTAGATGCACATAAGTACAATAAAGAACCAATCATGGAGCGGTATACCTTGTGGTCGAAGTCAATACCATTTTCATCAGTGCATAGTTGGCCTTTTGTGGGCATAGGAATTTTGACGCCTTTGCAATCTTGCATACCGAATTTCCTCAGTACATCTTTGAGCTATTTCTCCTGAGATATGAATATGCCATTGCGTTGTTGATGAATTTGAAGACCTAAAAAGAATTTCAACTCTCCCATCATAGACATTTGATATTCTTCACTCATCATATAGGCAAATTCATCACTATAACGTTGGTCAGTACAGCCAAAGACAATATCATCAACATATATTTGGCACACAAACAGTTCACCATCATAAGATTTAGTAAAGAGAGTAGGGTCGAGTGAACCGGGTGTGAAGCCATTCTTCACGAAGAATTCCTTCAATGTATCACACCACGCCTGAGGGGCTTGCTTGAGACCATAGAGGGCCTTATTCAGTTTGAAGACTTTGTCAGGATTCTTTGGATCTTCAAAACCTGGGGGTTGAGCAACATATACTTCTTCCTCAAGCTTACCATTGAGGAACGCACTTCTCACATCCATTTGATATAAGATGATATCATGATGATTAGCATAAGCAAGTAATATGCGAATAGCCTCAAGTCTAGCAACAGGTGCAAAAGTTTCATCGAAATCAATTCCTTCAACCTGTGTGTAGCCTTGAGCTACCAGTCGTGCCTTATTCCTTACCACAAGGCCATTTTCATCTTGCTTGTTGCGGTAGATCCACTTTGTGCCAATGATATTATGCTTGTGAGGATCTGGACGTTTGACCAGTTCCCAGACATTGTTGAGCTCGAACTGATGTAATTCTTCTTGCATAGCCTGAATCCACTCCGGCTCCAAAAATGCTTCATCTACCTTAGTGGGCTCTGTGATAGAGACAAAAGCATAGTGCCCACAAAAGTTAGATAAATGTGAGGCTTTTGAGCGTGTGAGAGGACCTGGCGCTTCAATGTCATCGATGATCTTGTCAACTTGTACTTCTTTTGCTACGCGAGGATGAGCTGGTTGACGTCGAGGTATTTGATCATTTTCCTCAGCACCATGGTCTTCAGGTGCAACAGCTCGATGTTCTTCGCGTACTAGAATGAATTCTTTAGCTAATTCTTCAGTAGGAATGACATCCTCAGTTTCCTTGAACTTGATAGAATCCTTAGGTGCTGGTTCATCTAACACAGAAGGTAGGTGCTCTCTTTGCAAGCCATTAGTTTCATCGAAATGCACATCTACAGTTTCAACAATCTTGTGAAGAACAATGTTGAAGACTCTGTAGGTGTGCGAGTCCTTTTCGTAACCAAGCATAAAACCTTCATGTGCTTTCGGTGCAAATTTAGAATTGTGGTGAGGATCTCTAATCCAACATCTAGCACCGAAGACTTTGAAATAACTCACATTGGGTTTCTTGTCAGTGAGGAGTTCATAGGCCGCTTTCTTGAAGAATTTGTGAAGATATACTCTGTTGATGATGTGGCACGCAGTATCAATTGCATCAATCCAAAAACGATCAGGCGTTTTGTATTCATCAAGCATAGTGCGAGCCATCTCAACAAGAGTTCTGTTCTTGCGCTCCACGATGCCATTTTGCTGGGGAGTATAAGGAGCAGATAATTCATGAGTAATACCAAGTTCATAAAGATAGTCATCAAGACCGGAATTCTTGAACTTAGTTCCATTGTCACTTCTGATGTGCTTGATCTTCACACCAAAGTTGGTTGAAGCCCTCGAGGAAAATCGTTTGAAGACTTCCTGCACTTCATGTTTGTAAGTAACAATGTGTACCCATGTATATCGAGAGTAATCATCAACAATAACAAAACCATATAGAGTAGCAGCATTAGTGACTGTTGAGTAATGATTAGGTCCGAAGAGGTCCATGTGAAGCAATTCGAATGGACGAGTAGTGGTCATGATAGTCTTCGCTGGATGCTTGGCCTTGGTCATTTTTCCAGCTTCACAGGCTCCGCATAAGTGATCCTTGAGGAATTTGACATTCTCAATGCCAATGACATGCTTCTTCTTCGCAAGCGTGTGCAAATTCCTCATGCCTGCATGACCAAGTCGTCGATGCCATAGCCAACCTTCTGAAGCTTTTGCAAGTAGGCACACGGCTGGTTGTGGTCCTGTAGAGAAATCAACAATATACAAATCTCCTCTCCTAAAGCCTTCGAAGACTTTGGAATTGTCAGCTTCCATAATCACAACACAGCGATACTTGCCAAAGACAACAACCATGTCAAGATCACAAAGCATTGAGACTGACATGAGGTTGTATCCCAAGGACTCAACAAGCATGACTTTGTCCATGTGTTTATCCTTAGAGATCGCAACCTTACCAAGACCCAATACCTGACTTTTGCCTTTGTCAGCAAAGATGATATGCTTCAGATGTGACGGTGATAAAGGAGCATCCATCAAGAGATTCTTGTCACCAGTCATGTGATTTGTACATCCACTATCGAGGACCCATTCAGTGGTTTTGGGTTGATCATCCTGCAGATGAATTAGTGTAACTTACAATCTCATATGCTTCATCAGTGAAGAATATGATATTAAGTTCATCAGATGAATTTCATCAACCAGTTAACAGATATAGCCGTATGAGGACGTGTGAAATGAAAGTTCATTTCATCATGGTTAGCCTGCGTCCTTTCAGGCAGTTTTTTCAGGTCCCCAGCAAATTCTTCAGACGTTAAGGCACGTCTGGAGACCTGACCCTGCAGAAGAGATTAGTTCTTTTTCTTCACCACCCACATCTGAAGGGGTGGCAAAGAGTTCATCACTCTGCGAGCACCATACGAGAATGGTGGCATAGAAGCCAAACCATTTCGTTTCACATAAGAGGGGTTAGGGTAAGCATATGAATAAGCAGAGAAATTCTTCGAGGACTTATGAACATAATGATTTGAAGAATAATGTGCATATTCGTAGCCCTTAGCTCTACCCTGCGAAACAGAGTTGTTAGCACGATGATAGTCATATGAGGACTTTGATCCATTTGAGGAATTTGATCCACGTGAGCAATTTGGTCCATATGAGGAGTTTGTTCTGGGGTTCCCATTCTTCACAGGTGGTGTCATGAGGACATTCACCTGAAGACTTTCAACATAACTTTTGGGAACCCATATTTTCTTCATAGGGAAACCGTTCCTACAGTTAGTCCCAACATATCTAGCAAATACTTCACCATTCTGATTTTTGAACAGTTTGTAGTTGGAGTCAAATGACTCATCAGAAGAATGAGGAGATTCACATGTAAATCCAGATAACATGGATGGATCAACTGGAGGTCCCTTTGCAGCAACCCATGAGGTTTTGGGGTACTGCTCAGGCTTCCAATATGTTCCATCAGCATTAAGTTTCCTCTCAAAGGCAATACCCTCTTTCCTAGGGTTTCTGTTGAGGATCTGCTTTTTGAGCACATCACAGAGAATCTGATGACCTTTGAGACTTTTGTACATGCCTGTCGTGTACAGTTCCTTCAGCCCTGCATCGTCAGTGATACTAGCAATGTCCTGAGATGAGGAATTAGTGATAGCAGAGGTAGGTGAAGAATTTGTAACAGTTGAAGCATTTGAACATTCAGGTGAAGAATTAGCAGATTCACATTCAATGCATTTTAAGCATGGAGGAACAAATTCTTCCTGAGAAGTGCTGATTTGTTGAGCAAGTAATGAATCGCGCTCCTTCTGAAGATCTTCATAACTCACTCTTAGATTCTCAAGATCCTGTTTTCTTTGAAGAAATTCATAAGAAAGTTTCTCATGATCAGATAAGAGAGTGTTATGATGACTTTGAAGGTTATCAAACCTAGACTGAAGTCTCTGAAGATTTTCAGTCAGGGCTTTAGTGCGATCCATTTCTTCACCTAACATATCATCACTTTTGTCTAGCATGTTTTGAACCTTTTCAAAAGCCCTTTGTTGTTTTACAGCAATCTTTGCAAGTTTAGAGTAGCTGGGCTTGAGATTCTCATCAGATTCATTTTCACTAGATTCAGAGGAGGTGTATTTGAGTACCTTTGCACCTTTTGCCATGAAGCAATAGGTGGGAGCGTAGTCATCGTTATCTTCATCCGGCTTGTCGGTGGGGTCAGTTTCTTCAGTGTTGAAGATGGACTTGCTAACGAAAGCAGTAGCGAAAGCCAGACTCGCCACCCCAGATTCGGATTCTTCAGATGCTTCCTCTTCCTCATTTTCCTCAGATTCAGCTTTAGAGTCCATTTCCTTGCCAATGAATGCCCGAGCCTTCTTGGAGCTGTTCTTCTTGTGAGATGAAGACTTCGAGGATTTTGATGACGAAGATTTTGATGATTTCTTCTTCTTCTTCGCATCATCAAAACTGTAATCCTTGTATATCTTCTTCTTCAATTCCTTTTCCCACTGAGGACAATCTTGAATATAATGACCAGGTTTCTTGCATTTGTGGCATAGCCTTCTCTTATAGTCACTTGATGAGGAATCACTGCTTCTTGAGGATTTTCCAAAGCGACCACGTCTTGAGAACTTCTGGAATTTCTTCACGAGCAGTGCTAGCTCCTGGCTCAGTTCTTCAGGATCACCAAGGCGACTACCAGAGTCCTCACATTCAGACTCAGACACAACCTTGGCCTTCAGGGCACGTGGTTTCCCATAGCTCGAACCATAGAGATCTCTCTTTTCGGCAAGCTGGAACTCGTGAGTATTTAGCCTTTCGAGGATATCGGCAGGATTAAGAGACTTGTAGTCAGCCCGTTCTTGTATCATCAGACCCAGAGTATCAAATGAGGAATCAAGCGATCTCAACAGTTTCTTCACCACCTCATGGTCAGTGATGTCAGTGGCACCAAGGGCTTGAAGCTCATTTGAGATGTCAGTGAGGCGATCGAAGGTTTGTTGGACATTTTATTGTTGAGTCTTTTGAAGCGGTTGAAGAGATTCCGAAGAACATCTACTCGAGAGTCACGCTGAGTTGAGACTCCTTCATTCACTTTGGACAGCCTATCCCAGATAAGCTTGGCAGTTTCCAAAGCACTCACTCTTCCATACTGTCCTTTACTCAGATGGCCACATATGATATTCTTCGCTTGAGAATCGAGTTGCTTGACTCTCTTCACATCGGTGGCGTTCAGTGAGGGTGAAACAGAGGGAACACCATTTTCCACAACATACCAGAGATCGTTGTCAATTGCCTCGAGATGCATTCGCATCTTGTTTTTCCAGTAGGGGTAGTCCGTTCCATCGAAGGTAGGATACCCAGCCGAGACCTTGATCATACCTGCGGTCGACATAACTAAAACTCTAGGCGGTTAAAGCAAAATCACACAGAACAAGGGAGTACCTTGCTCTGATACCAATTGAAAGTGCGTTATGTCGACTAGAGGGGGGGTGAATAGGCGATTTTTATGAATTCTTCACTGAGGAATTTGCCGGTGAGGAAATTCCTTAGCGAAGAACTATTAGCAGTGGAATAAGTACTCAGAAGTAAGCATAACAGAATACAAGCATGGTCATCATGATGAAATGAAGACAAGCACAGAGTACAAAAAGCGTAATCACAGGATAACACAAGATGAAGACAAACAGACTGACAAAATTGAACTGAGGAAATCGAGAAAGTCTTCAGTCAAAGTCTTCAAACACAGATATGAACAAACACTCAACACAGTAATGAGGAAATGAAAGAGTTGAGGAAATAGAACCAGTAGGTTGGTGAAGACAATGATTTGGTAGACCAGTTCCAACTGCTATCTCAGTTGTACGTCTGGTTGGAGCGGCTGAGTATTTAAACTCGAGGACACGCAGTCCCGGACACCCAGTCTCTGAGCACGCAGCTCAGGACACCCAGTCCTCACCGTATTCTCCTTGAACTAAGATCACACAGATCCCGTCCAATCACTCGTGGTAAGTCTTCAGGCGACTTCCAAACCTTCACAGACTTGGTCACTCGGTGATCCACAATTCCTCTTGGATGCTCTAGACCTTGACGCCTAACCGTCTGGAAGAAGCACAGTCTTCAAAGGTAACAAGCGTCGGATCCACGCAGGATCAATTTCTTCAGTGATGCTCAATCACTTTGGGGTTTGTAGGTGTTTGGGTTTGGGATTTTCCTCACTTGATGATTTTCGCTCAAAGTCCTCGGAGGATGGGTTGCTCTCAAATGACAAGTGTAAAGTTCTCTCGGAGCAGCCAACCAGCTAGTGGTTGTAGGGGCCGGCTATTTATAGCCTAGGGAGCAGCCCGACATGATAAGACATAAATGCCCTTCAATGATATGACCATTAGGGGGATAAGATATTTTGGGACAGCTGGCGCGCAGCACAGCAACGGTCGGAAATTTGACTCTCAAATTCCTCAGGGCTATCATGTTCCTCACTGTGTAGGTAATTCGCACTGGCGAATTCCTAACTCCTCAGTCAGAACAAATTCATTAGTGACCAGAAGAACTTCGTCTCTGTCACTGAAGAAAGTGACTGAACTGTATGAGATTTCCAAAGGCTTCACTCGAAGGGATTGGTAGGTGTAGGATTTTGAGTTGAGCATCACATGGAAATTTTTCCTTAGTATTTCCTCGACCCCCTTTAACAGTACGGTGTTTCCTATGCCTCAAGAACGAGAAAATGAAACTACGAAAACAAAAGTCTTCACGCTTCATGTTCCACAAATGAATACCAAGTCTTCAAGGTCACACCAATTTCTTCACTTTCAAAGTCTTCAGAAAGTCTTCAGAATATCAAAGTCTTCAGTTGAAGAACTTCATTTTTAGGGGTCGACTTTCTCTGTAAATATCAAACTCCTCATAGACTTATAGACCTGTGTACACTCACAAACGCATTTGTCCCTTAACCTATAAGTCTTCAATACACCAAAATCACTAAGGGGCACTAGATGCACTTACATCATGCACGTTTGTAGTCGGATTGTCAAAGTCGTCTCCACCAAATTGATAGTTATCATCTCATTGAAAGATCGGGACCCTCGCCTCTATCAAGTGGTATCAGTTTTTAGGTTGCTCGGTGAGAATTTCCAGTTTTTACTAGATTAGATTTATTTTCTTACCTATTGTCCAAGAAAAAGCAACCAAAAAATTAGACATATTCATCCTTTGTCTGAGCCAATCCGAGCCTTTGCAATTTTCTTTTCATTGCTTGCATAGTTGAATTATCGGTTGCATCATCGTGTCGAGTTGCTGGTCTTAGTATCTAGTTCTTTAGAGTTTCGAGTTCTGTTCACATTAGTCACGCCGCCGCTGCATTGTTATCCCTTCCGCTATCCACCACCCATCCATCAGTTTCCTGCACGTGCTACCCATCGTTCATTGTCATAATAATAGTTGAGATCGTTCACATCTTCGCTTGATCCAATATGCATCTTATCTAGTTTGTATGGAAAGAGGGAGAGAGAAAAAAAAGACAGAGAAAGAAAGAAAAAAAGAAAAAAAGTCAGAGAAAAAAAGAGAGAAAGAAAAAGAAAAAAGTGTGAGGAAAAAAGAGAGAAGAAAAAAAAACCCAAAATTCGGATCTATCTAGACTCAATCTCGTAGTTGAATTCAGATTGGAATCTGTTTTGTGCACTGTTCAGGAAAACAGACATAACTTCCTCATACGAAATCCGTTTTGGCTCCACGAGTACTCAAATGAAAGCTAGCAACGAGTTGCATCTGAATAGTTGCAGAGACAAGTTCAATATTTGGCACTTCAAAATCAGCTTCTAAATAGGTCTTTTTGCCCTCCGAAGTTTGCGAACACAGCTTATTCCAGTTTTTCAAGCCAGTTTTAGAATTTTTTGACTCTTCATATCAACTCAGAATTGAGTGACTCTTTTTGCGCTTGAAAGCTTGAGTCATTGCCATTCTTGAGAAAAATTATTAGAAAATTGGCACAAATTTTTCTAGAGAAAAGTTGGAGAGAAAGTTATTGATATATCCTACTTGGCTGTTGTTTCATATCATTATCTTTACTACTATTGTGATCTCCACTTATACCTTGTTGTCCAAAGCTACTTCATATCCTTTATTGATGCTAGTTGTGCTACGCCGTGACCTCATCGTGTTCTAGGCTCGCGTCTCTAGTCCGGTCTAGCCTAGGACAAGCACAGTACCGTCGTTGAGCGTTTATTCAACATTGCATCTCTTAATTGATTATTGCTAATATTTTGCTACCATATATAGCCAACCCAGCTCCACATATTTCTACACCGTGTATACGTACATTCCCCTGGCAATCACTTTACACAATCTTCAGAGTTATTTGACACCGCTGGTTATCTGTCACCACCTGCCGCATGGTAAGAACTTGTAAGATATTGATATTTGCTTTACTGTGAGCACTTTACAACCACATCCTAGTAGTTCATCGAAACATTATTCTCGAATTTTGTTTCTTGTTTCTACTAATCATGACATGTTCCGGAGATATAAGTTCTTGGACGACGGACACACCTTCACCATCACGAGAGTTGGGACAACACACACAAGCACATGGTCAGGTTATCTCTTTACCGTCATTTGAGGGTAGATTTAATCCTGCTATTTATCTAGCTTGGAAGCTTGAAGTACAACAAGTTTTTAGTCACCACGACTTTTCTGAACTTGAGCGAGTACGAGCTGCCACTAGAGCATTTACTGGTTTTGCTTCTATTTGGTGGAGTGTGCATTGTAAGAAAAACATTGATAACCAACCACAACTTGGAAAGATTTGAAAGATGTAATGAGACAACAATTTGTCCCTCCTTACTATCATCGTGAATTGCTTCACAAATTTGAATAATTTAAACAAGGCAACAACACTGTTCATGCTTACTACCAAGAGTTCAAATCTTATATGCATCATTGTGACATAGAAGAATCTGAGGATGATACAATGAATAGATTTTTTGGTGGTTTGAACCATGATATTTAGGCAAGATTTTAGTATATTCCTTGTTGCATTACTGGTATGTATGTTCGTGCTTGTACCTTTGAGAGACAGTTATAGGAGGATGCATTGGGTGACTACAACAACTACTATTCCAATGCATGCTCACTACCATCGGTTGATTCCTCCACCGTTGCACCTACTAGAGTAGCCACACCTCAGATTGTGAGTTCGACATCATCTCAAGTGTATGGTACATTGTCATTGTCCATACCTACATCAGCTATGTCTTTGCGACAAGGTAACAGTAAAGGTATTGATGATATAACTTCACATGAGAATGATGCATGCCTAATTAACTTAAATACATCATGTGTTGAGTTACCTGTTGATTTGAGCACGCCACCTATTTTAGAGAATCATGTTACTGTCATGAATGCATCATGTGATCAAACAACTGAAATACCAACAATTTTGAGTGCGTCCATTGAATTAACTGTTAATGTCAAAGAACCATGTGAATCAGGAAATAAATCAGATTTGGATCAAATACATTTTAAAATAATTGTGCCAATGTTTAATCATTTTGGTATGACCTCTAATCTTGGTGATCATTCTGTGTCAAATGACTTATTGCATGTTTTCTTATTTAAGCATGTTGTAGCATGTAAATTTGATGCACGTAAGGTTTATTCACCAATGTTGGGATGGTTTAATGATGAATATTGTCAATCTTTTGATATGAATAAGAGCTTCACTTATATGTGCAAACTAAGTTGCAATATTTTCATGCCTTCTACTTATGATAATATTTTGGCTTTATATTTTATGATCTATGAAAGTTACTCATGTCTACATGTGTCATATATGCAAAAACCACGGGAAGTAAAAATGAATGACATATACATATACAACATGTACACCTTGTCTCTTTTGTTAGCGACATTTCAGATTAAGCAACATCGAGGACGGCTTTGTTTTCAAGAAGGGGAGGATGTTGAGGACATGACTATCTTGGATACGACCAAAAATATTGCATACATGCATATTTTTCAGGTGATTTCTAGTGCAAACTATTCAATAATTTATTTATGTTATCCAGAACAAAAATACTTCACACACTTTTGTGTTTTGTCTGACTACAGGTGTATGCAACATTTGTACAATCCACATATGAAGATAAGGGAAAAGGAGAAGTTTAGGTTCTCTTCAAAAAGTCTTCTCGCGTCACTTTTGGGCCAAGAGAAGATAGAGTCCAAGTCTCTCACGTTCGGGATTCAGATTCGGACAACAAAGACATACCGGACTCAAAACGCCAACAACTTTTTCATACGGACTCTGAATTGGTTGATTCTTTTTTTATTGGAAAGTAGATTTCGTGCTCTTGCCAACCCAATTGGATTCACCTTCAAATTCGTCTGGAGCATTGAGATATCGACGAAACAATCTGACGCTGCAGCATAATCCGAGTCAAACAACAAGTCCAAAGGTGTTGCATCACCTCCACTTGGGCCCATGAGCCTTGTACAATCTAGGGTTAGTTTTAGGCTGCCTTGGGACGTCCTTCCACCTCCTTGGCTGCCACCCCTTGCTCCTATATAAGTAGATCCATCTAGTAACTTTTTCCTTGATATTTGTTTAGTTAAAAGTTAGCCATTGCAACTTCATGTACTTCATTTGTGTCCAACGACCATACCAAGACCACTTCCGGATCCCCACCTTTATCAATACTTCATCTATATTCGCAATATTCAGATTGCATTATCATATTCTTGCTTGTTCTTCGATTGCGTTTAGGAATAGACCTTTGTGGTCAGGCTGATTGTGCTTCCAGCATCGTCAGTAACCTCGGGAGATTGGTTTAGCGATTGCTAAGGCGCAACGTCGTGCACGTCTGTAGTCGGATCGTCAAAGTCCACTCCACCAAATCGATAGTTATCATATCATCAAAAGATCGGAACACCTTTGCCTCTATCAATAGAGCTGCTTCTGCCTCCGCACCATGGTGCTCGTCTCCAATCTTGCGAAGGACTCATCGTAGTGCACCATACATAGAGATGACATGGTTCACAGTTTTGAAGTGAGAGACCCAACGTGTATCACATGGCCTTCCCAAACCCATTTTCTGATTCAGCCCACTCCCTATTTCTACTTCTTCCAATTCCAGTGCATCAATGAGTTCTTCACCTGAGCTATCCGAAGCATTCTCATCTTTTTACAAGACATGCCAAGAGCATTTAACAAGTGTGCAAGCTGCTGAAAGAACCAAGTACAATCACCACTCTCCTTAGCAACAGCAACAAGAGTTAACTGTAGTTGATGGGCAAAACAATGCACATAGTAGGCAGAAGGGGACTCATACATAATCAGTTTTTTCAGGCCATTAGCATTACCTCTCGTGTTATTAGATCCATCATATCCTTGCCCATGAACCATTGCAAAGGTCAAATTGTAGTCCATAAGAATTTTCTGAATTGCAACTTTTAGTGTCAAAGAGGTAGTATCTTCAACATGAGCAAGACCAAGAAATCTTACAACCGCCCTTCCTTTCTTATCGACATAACGCAAGCAAACAACCAACTGTTCATTCTGATACACATCACTAGACTCATTTGCAAGTATTGCAAAATGACCACCATCAAGTTCTTGAATGACTAGTTTAGTAAACCACGCAAGGAAACCTCACCTTCATGTTTCTTCAATCTCGACTTCATGTTCCAGTTATTAAATTCCATCTTCACAAAAGCATCTCCAGCGGGACATCTTGTTTTATCCTTGAACAAATAGCAAACGAAGCAGAAAGCCCTATCTTTTTCCACACTATACTCAATCCATGGAAATTCTTTAAACCAAACATGGCAAAAGCGATGCTCTTTTCCACTTTTATTTGTAAACTTCAACTTATGATTCTTTGGTTGACATGACCCCATCTCAATATATCTCCTTCTTACTCTATCTTGGTCATTGACAACATACACTGAGATGGGAATCCGCATTCCTTTATCATGTTCGACTGCCTCCAAATATTCTTGCATCGATTCCTCATCTTCATCCATAGATTCATCATCTTGTACATGAGGTGTTGAGGTTTCTCCTCTACTCTTTGGTTCTTGCCATAACACCAATTGTAAATTGCTGTCAATACGAATAGGAGAAGTACAAGTACTTGATGCAGCTACTGTCTGATTCGGTGTGGATACTTCATCCATTTTCCTTGCCTTTGAAGCCTTTTCCCACATTGCAAATATGCTACTGCCAACAATTCCGCTCTTCTTCATCTACATTAGGAAAACAAGGGGAACATCAATTTAAATACTTGCATCTACTCGCATCTAGTAAATTAGAGCAATTCAAGAAATTCCCAAATTGGGGGCAAGCGCAGGAAGCTCATGGACTGGTCGCACCTTTTGTTTCTGTTGCTGCTCCCTCCGACCAAATTGTTTGCTCCCTCCGAACTGAAGAGGAGGGGCGGGCACCACCGGCGCAGGGGGTGGGGGGCGGGAACCGCCGCAAGGGTCGCTTGTCCCTGCTCGGCTGTTGCTCCCTCCGAGCCGAAGAGGAGGGGTCTGCGGGAGGGCGGGCACGGCCGGCACGGGGGGCGGGGAGCGCCGCCAGGGTAGCCCGTCCCTGCTCGGCTGCTGCTCCCTCTGACCAGCGTGGGGGGTGGGGCGCCTCCGATGGTTGACATCGGCTTTCAGCGGCGCTGCGTGTCTACGGGACTAGAACAATGCGAGGAGTGTGGAGGCGACGGTGCGAACGAGCGAACGAGTAACAAAGATTTCATGGGCTGGGCCTGCGTTTCCTCTTTCGTGTGCTGGGCTGGGCTGACATGTACATTTTCCTTTCGTCCAAATCTTGGGTATTCCTGTGAATACAGAGGCATACACCTGTCGCCGCCACTGCATGGACTGCAGATTCTGCTCTAATTTTATTTTATGCGGCCGAGGAAGACATACACCGTATATATGTAGGGGCGTACTACGCATCCGCCGGCTGATCTTTAGCCAGATCGCGAGCCGTCAGATCTGCCACATCGACCGGTCAGCGTGTCTCTACCATCCAAACACGGGTCTTGTTGCAGAATTATTTCTGCAACACTTGTCTTGTTGCAGATTTTTTTGGCGACAACTGTTTTGTAGCAAAAACATTTTTGCAACTGAGGTTTTATTGTATTTTTTCAAATGAAGTATTTGTCGGTGTCAAAACCGGCGGACCTCGGTTAGGGGGTTCTGAATTGTGGATCTTAGATCGATGGGTAACAAGGGGTGTAGAGACATTGTTTAACAAGGTTCGGGCCATCTCGAAGAGGTAAAACCCTACATCCTGCTTGATTGTATTGATGTGTTTGTATGAAAATTACAAAGTTGATCTACCTCGAGATGGGATGAATTAAACCCTAGGTGGGTATGATTATCATTCTCCCCCTCTACAGAATAAACCCTCTAGTTTATATAGACACCAAGGGTACCTATGGTTACATGTGGTCGGGTACCGTGAGGGGATAAACATGCCGACTAGATTATCTTGACTTGGAGGATACACCAAGGATTCATTCCTTCATGAACACGGAGTTGCTTATAGCTCGGTCTTGCAATGCTGGATCAGGAACGGCCCACCTGTTTGGCCTATGAGAGATAGACCGGCAGCCCGGGGACCCCCTAGTCCGGGACACCCTCAGTAGCCCCCGAACTAGTCTTCGAAGCCGAGGTATGTGTAGAAATCATCGACTTTATGGACCAGTTCCTCCCCTTATGTGGTGGATTTAATAATCTCTGGGCATACCTCCCCCGAGCTACGTCATAGCTTCCGAGATGTATATGTAACTTAGCCACGAAGGCCAGCCGCTGAAGTGTGAATAGTACCCACATCTAACAAGTTTTGTCAAAAGGTCATGACCTGCCACGACCACTAACCAGTTATGAAAACTCGATTAGCGGTTTGAGGCGGTTTCTCCATTGGCACGTCCCATCAATATGGATATCGTGCCCCAATTTTAAGGGATGTGATCAATGATTCATGCTATCCCACGCGCGCACAAAGACATGATTATATCGGGAAGAGGCAAGGTATGCGGCGCAGTAAGGGCATGTACAATTGTTGATAAGATAGTCTTATCTTAAGTCTTGCATGTAATTTAGAGATGACAAAAAAATATACCTACAATGGGTCATGTCTTGGCCTTATCTTCAATAACTAGCTATTCCTAAAAATGTGGTGAGACATATTGTGCTAAGAGATCATATGTTGTCTTATCTTAAATAAGTGAAGACAATCCTTTTCTTATGAGTTCTCTCTCCTCCATCTCATCATTTATCCTACATGGCACTTCTAAGATAGCACCATTGTACATGCCCTAAAAGGACTCTTGGTATTATGGCAGCCCATAAAAGGGGAACAACCACCACTTTCACCACACGCTCTCACCTCCTCCCTTGCCATTCCCTTCCCAATCTCCTGAGCTCCAGCGCCTAGATCCATCCTTCCTTCCAAAAACTTCGCAGTCCATCCCCTCGATCGGCCATGGCCGACTCTGGCTCTAAGGGCAAGTGGGAGGCCTCCAGCGTCACCGAGGACGCAATCCAGGAGTTGAAGAGTGCAGGCTACCTTTCGGCCAACATTGCTCACCGCGTCACGGAGGAGGCTCAGGTCGTCTCCACTTCGCGGCCAGGCGAGACGGTGGTGTTCATCCCCCAGTTCACTTGGGGACTAGGTTTCCCTCTCCACCCCTTAGTCAAGGGCCTTATGTTCTTCTATGGGTTAGACTTCCCCGACCTCGCCCCGAACCCCTTTATGCATATCTTCGCCTTCATCATAATCTACGAGGCCTTTCTTTGGGTCTGGCCACACTTCGGCTTGTGGCTGAAGGTCTTCAACATCAAGCCAAAGATTATTGACGGCCAGTAGGTGGACTGCGGTGGGGGGGGGGGGCGATTGTTGCTACCTCTTGAGCACTGCGTTGGTATTCGCTTGAAGAGGAAAGGGTGATGCAGCAAAGTAGCATAAGTATTTCCCTCAGTTTTGAGAACCAAGGTATCAATCCAATAGGAGGCTCCTCAAAAGTCCCACGCACCTACACAAACAAACAAGAACCTTGCATCATTAGTGGCTTCTCTCAAGATAGCATAAGTACCCGGGGGCCATAGGTTTCACTAGTGGCTTCTCTCAAGATAGCATAAGTACTACGGTGGGTGAACAAATTACTGTCGAGCAATTGATAGAAAAGTGCATAGTTATGAGATTATCTAGGCATGATCATGTATATAGGCATCACGTCCGCAACAAGAAGATCGAAACGATTCTGCATCTACTACTATTACTCCACACATCGACCGACTCCTGCCTGCATCTAGAGTATTAAGTTCATAAGAACAGAGTAACACATTAAGAAAGATGACATGATGTAGAGGGATAAACTCAAGCAATATGATATAAACCCCATCTTTTTATCCTCGATGGCAACAATACAATATGTGCCCTCCCCTGCTGTCACTGGGAAAGGACACCGCAAGATTGGACCCAAAGCTGAGCACTTCTCCTATTGCAAGAAAGATCAATTTAGTAGGCCAAACCAAACTGATAATTCGAAGAGACTTGCAAAGATAACCAATCACACATAAAAGAATTCAGAGAAGATTCAATTATTTCTCATAGATAAACTTGATCATAAACCCACAATTCATTGGATCTCGACAAACACACTGCAAAAAGAGTTACATCGAATAGATCTCCAAGAAGATCGAGGAGAACTTGGTATTGAGATTCAAAGAGAGAGAAGAAGCCATCTAGCTAATAACTATGGACCCGAAGGTCTGTGGTAAACTACTCACAACTCATCAGAGAGGCCTTGGAGATGATGCAGAGGCCCTCCATGGTCGATTCCCCCTCTGGCGGAGCACCGGCGAAGGCTCCAAGATGGGATCTCACGGATACAGAAGGTTGCGGCGGTGGCATTAGGTTTTCGTGGTGCTCTTGGATGTTCTCGGGGTACATGGATATATTTAGGAGGAAGAAGTAGGTCGGTGGAGCCACGAGGGGCCCACGAGGGTGGGGGCGCGCGCACCCCCTAGGGCACGCCCTCCTACCTCGTGGCCACCTCGGCTGCTTCTTGACGTCCACTCCAAGTCTCCTGGTGTGCGTTTGTTCCAAAAAGATCGCTCCCGAAGGTTTCATCCCGTTTGGACTCCGTTTGATATTCCTTTTCTTCGAAACACTAAAATAGGCAAAAAAAAGCAATTCGGGCTGGGCCTCCGGTTAGTAGGTTAGTCCCAAAAATGATATAAAAGTGTAAAGTAAAAGACCATAAACATCCAAAACGGGTAATATAATAGCATGGAACAATCAAAAATTATAGATACGTTGGAGACGTATCAAGCATCCCCAAGCTTAATTCCTCCTCGTCCTCGAGTAGGTAAATGATAAAAACATAATTTTTGATGTGGAATGCTACCTAGCATAATTCTCAATGTAATTTTCTTTATTGTGGCATGAATGTTCAGATCCAAATGATCAAAATAAAAGTTTATATTGATATAAGAAATAGTAATACTTCAAGCATACTAACAAAGCAATCATGTCTTCTCAAAATAACATGGCTAAAGAAAGCTATCCCTACAAAATCATATAGTCTGGCTATGCTCTATCTTCATCACACAAAGTAAATAATCATGCATAACCCCGATGACAAGCCAGGCAATTGTTTCATACTTTAGTATTCTCAAACTTTTTTCAACTTTCACGCAATACATGAGCGTGAGCCATGGACATAGCACTATATGTGGAATAGAATGGTGGTTGTGGAGAAGAGAAAAAAGAAGAAGATAGTCTCACATCAACTAGGCATATCAACGGGCTATGGAGATGCCCATTAAAAGATATCAATGTGAGTGAGTAGGGATTGCCATGCAACGGATGCACTAGATCTATAAATGTATGAAAGCTCAACAAAAGAAACTAAATGGGTGTGCATCCAACTTGCTTGGTCACACAGACCTAGGGCATTCTGAGGAAGCCCATCATTGGAATATACAAGCCAAGTTCTAAAATGAAAAATTCCCACTAGTATATGAAAGTGACAACAAAGGAGACTCGCTATCATGAAGATCATGGTGCTACTTTGAAGCACAAGTGTGGTAAAAGGATAGTAGCATTGTCCCTTCTCTCTTTTTCTCTCATTTTTTCTTCTTTTTTTCTTTTTTTCTATTTGGCCTTTCTCTTCTTTTTTATAAAGTCTGAAGTCTCATCCCAACTTGTGGGGGAATCATAGTCTCCATCATCCTTTCCTCACTTGGGACAATGCTCTAATAATTAAGATGATCACACTTTTATTTACTTACAACTCAAGATTACAACTCGATACTTAGAACAAAATATGACTCTATATGAATGCCTCCGGCGGTGTACCGGGATATGCAATGAATCAAGAGTGACATGTATGGAAGAATTATGAAGGTGGCTTTGACACAAATACGATGTCAACTACATGATCATGCAAAAGTAATATGACAATGATGATGCGTGTCATAATAAACGGAACAGTGGAAAGTTGCATGGAAATATATCTCGGAATGGCAATGGAAATTCCATAATAGGTAGGTATGGTGGCTGTTTTGAGGAAGGTATATGGTGGGTGTATGGTACCGGCGAAAGTTGCACGGCACAAGAGAGGCTAGCAGTGGTGGAAGGGTGAGAGTGCGTATAATCCATCGGCTCAACATTAGTCATAAAGAACTTGTATACTTATTGCAAAAATCTACAAGTCATTGAAATAAAGTACTACACACATGCTCCTAGGGGGATAGATTGGTAGGAAAAGATCATCGCTCGTCCCCGTCCGCCACTCATAAGGAAGACAATCAATAAATAAATTGTGCTCCAACTTCATCACTAAGCGGTTCACCATGCGTGCATGCTATGGGAATCACTAACTTCAACACAAGTATTCCTCAAATTCACAACTACTTTAACTAGCATGACTCTAATATCACCATCCTCATATCTCAAAATAATTATCAAGCATCAAATTTATCATAGCATCGAATTACCTTTCTATGATAGTTTTTATTACACCCAACTTGGATGCCCATCATTCTAGGACCAATTTTATAACCATAGAAAATACCATGCTGTTCTAAAAGACTCTCAAAATAATATAAGTGAAGCATGAGAGATCAACAATTTCTACAAAATAAAGCCACCACCGTGCTCTAAAAGATATAAGTGAAGCACTAGAGCAAAAATTATCTAGCTCAAAAGATATAAGTGAAGCACATAGAGTATTCTAATAAATTCCAAATCATGGGTGTCTCTCCCAAAAGGTGTGTACATCAAGGGTGATTGTGGTAAACTAAGAAGAAAAGACTCATATCATACAAGATGCTCCAAGCAAAACACATATCATGTGGTGAATAAAAATATAGCTCCAAGTAAAGTTACCAATAGACGAAGACGAAAGAGGGGATGCCTTCTGGGGCATCCCCAAGCTTAGGCTTTTGGTTGTCCTTGGATTATCTTGGGGTGCCATGGGCATCCCCAAGCTTGGGCTCTTGCCACTCCTTATTACATAGTCCATCAAATCTTTACCCAAAACTTGAAAACTTCACAACACAAAACTCAACAGGAAATCTCATAAGCTCCGTTAGTGCAAGAAAGAAAAACCACCACCTAAGTTACTGTAATTAACTCATTCTTTATTTATATTGGTGTTAAACCTACTGTATTCCAACTTCTCTATGGTTCATACCCCCCGATACTAGCCAAAGATGCATCAAAATAAGCAAACAACACACGAAAAACAGAATCTGTTAGAAACTGAACAGTCTGTAGCAATCTGTAACTTTCGAATACTTCTGGAACTCTAAAATTCCTACCAAAATAGGAAGTCCTGGGAAATTTATCTATTGATCTACTTCAAAAAGAATCAACTAAAAATCACATTTCTGTGATTTATTAAAATTATTCTTGTGCGTGCAAAAGTTTCTGTTTTTCAGAAGAATCAAAATAACTATCACCGTAGGTTGTCCTATAGGTTCTACTTGGCACAAACACTAATTAAAACATAAAACCACAGCTAAAGACAAGCTAGATGAAATATTTATTACTAAACAGAAGCAAAAATCAAGGAACAAAAATAAAATTTGGCTGCCTCCCAACAAGCGTTGTCGTTTAACGCCCCTAGCTAGGCATAAAAGCGAGAATAGATCTAAGTATTGCCATCTGTGGCATTCAATTCATAAGTGGCTCGCATAATAGATTCATAAGGTAATTTGACTTTATTTCTTGGAAAGTGTTCCATGCCTTTCCTTAATGGAAATTGGAATCTAATATTCCCTTCCTTCATATCAATAATTGCACCAATCGTTCTAAGGAAAGGTCTACCAAGAATAATAGGACATGAAAGATTGCAATCTATATCAAGAACGATAAAATCTACGGGCACATAATTCATATTTGCAACAATAAGAACATCATTAATCCTTCCCATAGGTTTCTTAATAGTGGAATCCACAAGATGCAAGTTTAAAGAGCAATAATCAAATTCATGGAAACCTAGCACATCACATAAAGTTTTCGAAATCGTGGAAACACTAGCACCCAAATCACACAAAGCTTAGCATTCATGATCTTTAATTTTAATTTCTATAGTAGGTTCCCACTCATCATAAAGTTTTCTAGGTATATAAACTTCCAATTCAAGTATTTCTTCATAAGATTGCATCAAAGCATCAACAATATGTTTGGTAAAAGCTTTATTTTGACTATAAGCATGAGGAGAATTCAACCCAGATTGTAACAAGGAAATAAAATATATTAAAGAACAATTATCATAATTAAATTCCTTGAAATCCATAATAGTGGGTTCATTGCTATTTAAAGTTTTGACCTCTCTAATCCCATTTTTACCAAATTTAGCATCAAGATCTAAAAAGTCCGAATCATTGCGACGCCTTTTAACTTAAGTTGACTCATCTCCAGTCCCATCATTATTAAGATTCATATTGGAAACGAAAGATTTCATAGGGGGCACATCAATAACTTTTAGATCTTCATCATTATTTTCATGGAAACTAGAAAAACACGCTCTTACAAAGCAATCTTTCTTAGCATGCATCCTAGCGGTTCTTTCTTTGCACTCATCAATGGAAATTATCATGGCTTTAAGAGACTCATTGATATCATGATTAGGTGGAATAGATCTAAGTTTCAAAGAATCAACATCAAGAGAAAGTCTATCAACGTTCCTAGCCAATTCTTTAAGCAATTTTTCTTCAAGCAAAGCATTGAAATTCTTTTGAGGGATCATAAATTCTTGAACACTATTCTCAAAATCATAGGGCATCTTATTAAAATTTCCATAAGAGTTGTTGTAGGAATTACCATAATTATTAGAGGAGTTACTAGGAAACGGTCTAGGATTAAAGTTTCCTCTATACGTGTTGTTACCAAAATTATTTCTACCAACAAAATTCACATCCATAGATTCATTATTATTATCAATCAAAGCAGACAAAGGCATATCATTGGGATCAATAGGAGCACTCTTAGTAGCAAACAATTTCATAAGTTCATCCATCTTTACACTCAAAATATTAATCTCTTCTATCGCATGAACCTTTTTACTAGTAGATCTTTCGGTGTGCCATTGAGAATAATTAACCATAATATTATCAAGGAGTTTAGTAGCTTCTCCTAAGGCGATTTCCATAAAAGTGCCTCCCGCGGCCGAATCTAGAAGATTTCTAGAAGCAAAATTTAATCCGGCATAATTTTTTTGTATGATCATCCATAAATTCAAACCATGTGTAGGGCAATTGCGAATCATTAATTTCATTCTTTCCCAAGATTGGGCAACATGCTCATGATCAAGTTGTTTAAAATTCATAATATCGTTTCTAAGAGAGATGATCTTAATGGGAGGAAAATACTTAGAGATAAAAGCATCTTTGCACTTATTCCATGAATCAATACTATTTTTAGGCAAAGACGAAAACCTAGTTTTAGCACGATCTCCAAGTGAAAACGGAAATAACTTCAATTTAACAATATCATTATCCATATCATTCTTCTTTTGCATATCACACAAATCAACAAAATTGTTTAGATGAGTAGCGGCATCTTCACTAGGAAGGCCGGAGAATTGATCTTTCATAACAAGATTCAACACAGCAGCATTGATTTCACAAGATTCAACATCATTAAGAGGAGTAATCAGAGTGCTAAGGAAATTATTACTGTTGGTATTGGAAAAGTCACACAATTTGGTATTATCTTGCACCATCGTGACAAGCAATCTAACACACAAGCAAACAAGAGGCAAGCGAAAAAGAAAGGAGAACGGGAAAGAGAGGGCGAATAAAACGGCAATGGTGAAGTGGGGGAAATGAAAACGAGAGGCAAATGTCAAATAATGTAATGCGAGAGAGATAAGTTTGTGATGGGTACTTGGTATGTCTTGACTTAAGCGAAGACCTCCCTAGCAACGGCGCCAAAAATCCTTCTCGCTACCTCTTGAGCACTGCGTTGTTTTTCCCTTGAAGAGGAATGGGTGATGCAGCAAAGTAGCATAAGTATTTCCCTCAGTTTTTGAGAACCAAGGTATCAATCCAGTAGGAGGCTCCTCAAAAGTCCCTCGTACCTACACAAACAAACAAGAACCTCGCAACCAATGCGATAAAGGGGTTGTCAATCCCGTCATGGTAACTTGCAAAAGTGAGATCTGATAGAGATAATAAGATAAGATAAATATTTTTGGTATTTTTATGATATAGATTGGAAAGTAAAGATGCAAAATAAGATAGATGGGAAACTTATATGGTAAAAGATAGACCTGGAGGCCATAGGTCTCACTAGTGGCTTCTCTCAAGATAGCATAAGTATTACGGTGGGTGAACAAATTACTGTCGAGCAATTGATAGAAGAGTGCATAGTTATGAGATTATCTAGGCATGATCATGTATATAGGCATCACGTCTGCAACAAGTAGATCGAAACGATTCTGCATCTACTACTATTACTCCACACATCGACTGACTCCTACCTGAATCTAGAGTATTAAGTTCATAAGAACGGAGTAACGCATTAAGAAAGATGACATGATGTAGAGGGATAAACTCAAGCAATATGATATAAACCCCATCTTTTATCCTCGATGGCAACAATACAATACGTGCCTTGCTTCCCCTGCTGTCACTGGGAAAGGACACCGCAAGATTGAACCCAAAGCTAAGCACTTCTCCCATTGCAAGAAAGATCAATCTAGTAGGCCAAACCAAACTGATAATTCAAAGAAACTCGCAAAGATAACCAATCACACATAAAAGAATTCGGAGAAAATTCAATTATTTCTCATAGATAATCTTGATCATAATCCCACAATTCATCAGATCTCGACAAACACACCGCAAAAATAGTTACATCGAATAGATCTCCAAGAAGATCAAGGAGAACTTGGTATTGAGATTCAAAGAGAGAGAAGAAGCCATCTAGCTAATAACTATGGACCCGAAGGTCTATGGTAAACTACTCACAACTCATCGGAGAGGCCTTGGAGATGATGTAGAGGCCCTCCATGGTCGATTCCCCCTCCGGATACAGAAGGTTGTGACGGTGGAATTAGGTTTTCGTTGTGCTCTTGGATGTTCTCGGGGTACGTGGATATATATAGGAGGAAGAAGTAGGTCGGTGGAGCCACGAGGGGCCCATGAGGGTGGGGGTGCGCCCACCCCCCTAGGGCGTGCCCTCCTGCCTCGTGGCCGCCTCGGCTGCTTCTTGACATCCACTCCAACTATCCTGGTTTGCGTTTGTTCCAAAAGATCACCCCCGAAGGTTTCATCCTGTTTGGACTCTGTTTGATATTTCTTTTCTTCGAGACACTGAAATAGGCAAAAAACAGCAATTCGGGCTGGGCCTCCGGTTAGTAGGTTAGTCCCAAAAAATGATATAAAAGTGTAAAGTAAAGCCCATAAACATCCAAAACGGGTAATATAATAGCATGGAACAATCAAAAATTATAGATATGTTGGAGACGTATCAATATGCACGAGTTGAATGAGTTGTGGGCGATAATAGTCATACTGCTTACCAGCAACATCTTACTTTGATTCGGCGGCATTGTTGGATGAAGCGGCCCAGACCGACATTACGTGACCGCATTCATGAGACTAGTTCTACCGACGTGCTTCGCACACAGGTGGCTATCGGGTGTTTGTTTCTCCAAATTTAGTTGAATCGAGTTTGACTACGCCCGGTCCTTGTTGAAGGTTAAAACAGCACACTTGACAAAAAATCATTGTGGTTTTGATGCATAGGTAAGAACGGTTCTTGCTAGAAGCCCGTAGTAGCCACATAAAACTTGCAACAACAAAGTAGAGGATGTCTAACTTGTTTTTGTAGGGCATGATGTGATGTGATATGGTCAAGACATGATGATCTATAAATTGTTGTATGAGATGATCATTTTTTGTAGAAGTTACCGGCAACTGGGAGGAGCCTTATGGTTGTCGCTTTATTGTATGAAATGCAATCGCCATGTAATTGCTTTACTTTATCACTAAGCGGTAGCGATAGTCATAGAAGCAATAGTTGGCGAGACGACAACGATGCTACGATGGAGATCAAGGTGTCAAGCCGGTGACAATGGTGATCATGACGGTGCTTTGGAGATGGAGATCAAAGGCACAAGATGATGCTGGCCATATCATATCACTTATTTTTTTATTGCATGTGATGTTTATCTTTTATGCATCTTATTTTGCTTAGTACAACAGTAGCATTATAAGATGATCCCTCACTAAATTTCAAGGTATAAGTGTTCTCCCTGAGTATGCACCGTTGCTACAGTTCATCGTGCCGAAACACCACGTGATGATCGGGTGTGATAAGCTCTACATTCACATACAACGGGTGCAAGCCAGTTTTGCACACGCAGAATACTCGGGTTAAACTTGACGAGCCTAGCATATACAGATATGGCCTCGGAACACTGAGATCGAAAGATCAAACGTGAATCATATAGTAGATATGATCAACATAGTGATGTTCACCATTGAAAACTACTCCATCTCACATGATGATTAGACATGGTTTAGTTGATATGGATCACATGATCATTTAGATGACTCAAGGGATGTCTATCTAAGTGGGAGTTCTTAAGTAATATGATTAATTCAACTTTAATTTATCATGAACTTAGTCCTAATATTTTTTGCATATCTATGTTGTTGTAGATCAATAGCTCGCGTTTAGCTCCCTATTTTATTTTTTGATATGTCCCTAGATAAAACTAAGTTCAAAGATGATTATAGAAATGATGCGGAGTGGGTCCGTGATCTGAAGATTATCCTCATTGCTGCACAGAAGTTTTATGTCCTTGATGCACCGCTAGGTGACAGACCTATTGCAGGAGCAGATGCAGACGTTATGAACGTTTGACAAGCTCGGTATGATGACTACTTGATAGTTTAGTGCACCATGCATTACGGCTTAGAAGCGGGACTTCAAAAATGTTTTGAACAATATGGAGCATATGAGATGTTCTAAGAGTTGAAATTGGTATTTCAGACTCATGCCCGTGTTAAAAGGTATGAGACCTCTGACAAGTACTTTGCCTACAAGATGGAGGAGAATAGCTCAACAAGTGAGCATGTGCTCATAATGTATGAGTACTAAAATCGCTTGAATCAAGTGGGAGTTAATCTTCCAAATAATATAGTGATTGATAGAGTTCTCTAGTCACTATCACCAAGTTGCTGGAACTTCGTGATGAACTATAATATGCAAGGGATGACGAAAATGATTCCTGAGCTCTTCGCGGTGCTAAAATCAGCGAAGGTAGACATCAAGAAATGAGCATCAAGTGTTGATGATTAACAAGACCACTAGTTTCAAGAAAAAGGGCAAAGGAAAAGAAAGGGAACTTCAAGAAGAATGACAAGCAAATTGTCACTCCCGTGAAGAAGCCCAAAGCTAGACCTAAGCCTGAAACTGAGTGCTTCTACTACAAATGGAATAATCACTGGAAGTGGAACTGCCCCAAATGCTTGGCGGATAAGAAGGATGGCAAAGTGAACAAAAGTATATATGATATACATGTTATTGATGTGTACTTTACTAGTGTTCATGGTAGCCCCTGGGTATTTGATACTGGTTTAGTTGCTATGATTAGTAACTTGAAACAGGAGTTACAAAATGAACAGAGACTAGTTGAGGGCAAGGTGACGATGTGTGTTGGAAGTGATTCCAAGGTTGATAAGATCACCATCGCACACTCCCTTTACCTTCGGGATTAGTGTTTAACCTAAAATAAATGTTATTTGGTGTTTGCTTTCAGCATGAATATGATTGATCATGTTTATTGCCATACGGTTATTCGTTTAAGTCTGAGAATAATTGTTGTTCTGTTTACATGAATAAAACCTTCTATGGTCATACACCCAATGTAAAGGGTTTATTGAATCTCGATTGTAGTAATACACATATTCATAATATTGATGCCAAAAGATGCAAAGTTGATAATAATACTGCAACATACTTGTGGTACTGCCATTTAGGTCATATTGGTGTAAAGAGCATGAAGAAACTCCATCCGGATGGACTTTTGGAATCACTTGATTATGAATCATTTGATGCTTGCGAACCATGCCTCATCGGCAAGATGACTAAGACTCTGTTCTCCAGAACAATGGAGCGAGCCACTGACTTATTGGAAATAATACATACCGATGTATGCAGTCCGATCAGTGTTGAGGCTCACGACGGGTATCATTTTTTCCTGACCTTCACATATGATTTGAGCAGATATGGGTATATCTACTTGATGAAACACAAGTCTGAAATATTTGAAAAGTTCAAAGAATTTCAGAGTGAAGTAGGGAATCATCGTAACAAGAAAATAAAGTTTCTACGATCTGATCGCAGAGGCGAATATTTGAGTTACGAGTTTGGCCTTCAATTAAAACAATGTGCAATAGTTTCGCAACTCACGCCACCTGGAACACCACAGCGTAATGGTGTGTTTGAACGTCGTAACCATACTTTATTAGATATGGTGCAATCTATGATGTCTCTTGCCGATTTACCACTATCGTTTTGGGGTTATGCATTAGAGACAACTGCATTCATATTAAATAGGGCACCGTCTAAAAATCCGTTGATACGACACCGTATGAACTGTGGTTTAGCAAGAAACCTAAGCTATCGTTTCTTAAAGTTTGGGGTTGCAATGCTTATGTGAAAAAGTTTCAGCCTGATAAGCTCAAACCCATATCGGAGAAGTGCGTCTTCATAGGATACCCAAAAGAAACTGTTTGGCACACCTTCTATCACAGATCCGAAGGCAAAATCTTTGTTGCTAAGAGTGGATCCTTTCTAGAGAAGGAGTTTCTCTCGAAAGAAGTGAGTGGGAGGAAAGTAGAACTTGATGAGGTAATTGTACCTTCTCTCGAATTGGAAAGTAGCTCAAGACTGAAATCAGTTCCAGTGATGCCTACACCAATTAGTGAGGAAGTTAATGATGATGATCACGAAACTTTAGATCAAGTTACTACCGAACCTCGTAGGTCAACCAGAGTACGATCCGCACCAGAGTGGTACGGTAATCCTGTTCTAGAAGTTATGTTGCTAGACCATTATGAACCTACAAACTATGAGGAAGCGATGATGAGCCCAGATTCTGACATATGGCTTGAGGCCATGAAATTTGAGATAGAATCCATGTATGAGAACAAAGTGTGGACTTTGATGGACTTGCCCAATGATCGGCAAGCCATTGAGAATAAATGGATCTTCAAGAGGAAGACGGATGCTGATAGTAGTGTTACTATCTACAAAGCTCGACTTGTCGAAAATGGTTTTTGACAAATTCAAGATGTTGACTATATGATGAGATTTTCTCACTCGTATCGATGTTTAAAGTCTGTCCGAATCATGTTAGTAATTGCCACATTTTATGAAATCTGACAAATGGATATCAAAATTGCATTCCTTAATGGATTTATTAAAGAAGAGTTGTATATGATACAACCAGAAGGTTTTGTCAATCCTAAAGGTGCTAACAAAATGTGCAAGCTCCAGCGATCCATCTATGGACTGGTGCAAGCATCTCGGAGTTGGAATATACGCTTTAATAAGTTGATCAAAGCATATAGTTTTATACAGACTTGCGGCGAAGCCTGTATTTACAAGAATGTGAGTGGGAGCACTACAGCCTTTCTGATAAGTATATGTGAATGAAATATTGTTGATTGGAAATGATGTAGAATTTTCTGGAAAGCATAAAGGAGTGTTTGAAAGGAGATTTTCAAAGAAAGACCTCGGTGAAGCTGCTTACATATTGGGCATCAAGATCTATAGAGATAGATCAAGACGCTTGATAAATTGTTTCAATGAGTACATACCTTGACAAGTTTTTTGAAGTAGTTCAAAATGGAACAGTCAAAGAAGGAGTTCTTTCCTGTGTTGCAAGGTGTGAAGTTGAGTAAAGACTCAAAACCCGACCACGACAGAAAATAGAAAGAGAATGGAAAGCCATTCCCTATTCCTCAGTCATAGGTTCTATAAAGTATGCTATGCTGTGTACCGGACCTATCGTGTACCTCACCGTGAGTTTGGCAAGAGGGTATAATAGTGATCCAGGAGTGGATCACTAGACAGCGGTCAAAATTATCCTTAGTGGAATAAGGACATGTTTCTTGGTTATGGAGGTGACAAAAAGTTTGTTGTAAAGGGCTATGTCGATGCAAGCTTTGACACTGATCCAGATGTCTCTAAGTCTGAATCTGGATACATATTGAAAGTGGGAGCAAGTAGCTAGACACTACTGCAGGATGCTGCTAACGCGACACTACAATCAGAGACCCTTCGACGAAACTGTGTGCGATGCCATAATCGCAAACGGTGGTGTAAAAAACGTCAAAAAAGGTGCAAAACGTTTGCGATGGCGGAGCCATCAAACATGGTTCATATTTTAGTTGCGTGTGCGATGCAGGGAATACGGTTCAGTTCAATTAACTGTTTGCGATAAGGAGGAACAAAAGAAACTAGCAGCCAAATAGAGGTGTGTGCGATATACATCATATGGCTCACTCGGATGAACTGTTTGTGATTAGGCAACACAAAATAAATGGTCAGCCAGATGAAGATGTGTGTGATATATGACATGCGGTTCATTCGGATGAACTGTTTGCGTTGAGACATGAGAACAGAAACGGTTCAACTTAACAAGATATATGTGATACGCGGCAAACAGGTTTGTAATCAGAAATGTGTGTGAAAACCGATAATAACACAGACGGTTGCTGCTAATAAGACGTGTGTGTTGTGCGATGGGATTGCATACAGAACAACAACATATATATATATATATATATATATATATATATATATAGGGTGGGTCTATTATGATAACACTCTTAAGACTCTTATTCTGCACACCAAACCCTTATTCCGCTAACACCCCCACACCGACCCGCATCCTTCTGCCTACAACAGCAACCCACCCCACCCCACCTCCTTCTGCCTACAAAAGCACCCCACCCCACGTCCCCACCCTGCACCCACCACCTTCTCCTTTGCGCCGGCCCACCCCAAACCACCATCCACCGCCGGTTCCCCCTTCCTCCGATGCACCACCCCCTTATGCACCTTCCCGCCGACGCCAACTCCTCCCACCTCCCTCTGCTGCTCGGATCCAACCTACCCGCCTTGCACCACCCCCCGGCGGCTAGGGACGGATCTGGCATACCTGCCGCCCACTACCCCGTGCCAACGCACCACTCTTGTGCGGCGCCGCCCCACCTCCGTGCCCCGCGCCGGTGCACAACCCCCTCCCCCGTGCCTCCGAACCATCCTCTTCCCGGCGGCGCCCCACGCCGCCGAACCACCACCTTCCCCGCGCCTCCTTCCTGCAGATCCAACCCCTGCTTCCTGTCGGGGCTGCACGCACGTTCCAGCGAGATCCGCAAGTTAGCGCGCCACTTCGTCGGTGAGGGCCGCCGCGCCGGTTGCAGCACACCCCTCGGCGCCGTGCAGTCCAGTGCGTGAGTGCTTGCAGCACGCCCCCAGCACCGGCGACCCCGCCACCTCCCAAGCTCCGTGTCCCCGCTGCTGCTTCCCACAGCACATCCCTCCACCTCGCCTCCCATGCCGTCGGCAGCCGCATCCCCCTCATCGCGGCCAGATCTGTGTTCCCACGGGTCGATCCACCACCATCCTGAGCCACGGCCCGCCCAGCAAGCAGTTTGGCACTGCCCCGGCCTCCCGCCCGCCGTGCCCCTGCTCCTCACTGCGCCAGCAAGAATCCGCCAGGCCACCACCTCCCACAATGCGCAACTACCTCTCCAGGCTCGCTAGTGCTCCATCCATTCCAGATCCGTCAGGTGTGCACGGGATCAGCCGAGCCATGTTGCCCGTCCGCTGCCTCCTTCTCCCCGGCCGCCGCGCGCGTGATGCAGTACACTCTTGCTGTAAAAAATCCCGGCCGTCTCCAACGACAGCGGAGTCAACACCTTGGGTGCCCGTGTCTAGTTCTGATAAGCTCTTTTTGCTCTCCTTTTTGTAGATTTTGGATTGTGCACTTCGCATCATGCGGATACAGTGTCGCAGTTTGGTGGTGCACGACTTGCGGCTCCTCTTTTTTCAGCACCTAGAGCTCGCATTTTGGGTGAAAAACTTGATGAAAAAGAGGTTCATTTCATGTGTACATTGCAAAAAATAGTTGTAGTGCACTGTTTTGCTCATGTGGCTCACTGTTTTGTGTTTTTGCAGCTCACTGTTTCATTCTTGAGCGATTTGCATTCCTTCAGGGATCCGAGAATTTGAGAGAAGTGTAATTGCAGTCCGGCGGGCTGTGACATGCAGTCCTTCACGCGTGTCCGTGCGGTTTATTTTTTGTACAAGTATTTGTGATGTGATCTAGTGCAGCTCGGTTGTCCTCAAATGCAGTTTGGCTGGCCATGAGCGTTTTTTATCTGGCTAGTGCTGATTTTTTTGGTGGTCATCGACTCAAGACAACGCGTGCAGTTCGGCTGGCGCAGCCATGAGGTTCAGCCACCTCCAAAAGGGTTGGGTGTGTTTTTGGTGCAATACAGTGCATGGGAGTAAAAACTCAGGTGTCTCCTATCTGCAGTGCTGATATCTTGAATAAAATTGTTTTGAAGAAGACAAAAAAAGTAATCCGCTCCAATTTGTGTAGCAGCTCATTACCCCTCTGTATGAAGTGCAATTTGTTTCACGCGTTTCAAAATTTAGTCAACTACATCAACATCTGCAGTGCGTTTGGTCCTCGTATGTGGTTCACTTTTAAGAGCGATGGTGTTCACTTGCCCCCGACATGAAAGATCAAATTTTATAGCAGAAACAAAAAACAGTATTGCAGTTCGCTTCGATATATACTGCTGTTCACTTGCCCTCGTCTCTGCGGTGCACTCTCGTTCATAAAAAAAGTTCAAAAAAAGACAACAGTAACTCGCCTGAGAAAATTTACGTCCGACAAAAAGAATTCATGAAGTTCACTTGACTGTTTGATGCAGTGCGGTTTTCAGTCTAAATCAGTGCGTTCATGTGTCTGATGCAGTAAACACGGTGATTTTGGTGTCGCAAAAAACAGAGTGTCCGCATTTTTGTAAAATCAAAAATGCTCTTAAACCATAAGGAATTAGAGATGGTGTTCTACATGAAAAAGTTGCATCTCGTCGATATCTATCCAACAGCGTATACTTTGAATCATTTTGACCAGCGGTTTACAAAAATTTCGTGAAAAATGGCCGCTGCCACTCGTCGTCCGCCGCACGATTTTCAAAATTAACTTAAAACCGCAAGGAATCTGAAAAACAAGTTCTACATACTAAAGTTGCGCCTTGTCCATAGCTTTCCAATGGTGTATCATATGTCTCGTTTCGACAAACAATTAGAAAACTGGAGCGAAAACAGTACCGGAAATTTCAAAAAAATTGAAAAACAGAGTTCCGCGATTTAGTAAATTTGAAACTGCTCTTCAACCGTAACGAATTACAGAAAGATTTATATATGAAAAAGATGCGCCTCGACGATATCTATCCAACGGCGTATCATTTGCTTCATTCCGACAAGCGGTTTAGAAAAAACGCGAAAAAATGCTCGCTGCCACTCGTCATCCGCCGCACCATTTTCAAAACTGCTCTTAAACCGTGTGGAATCTCGAAAAGTGTTCAACATGTCGAAGTTGCGCCTAATCCATAGCTTTTCAACGGTATATTACACGCCTCATTCCGATAAACGGTTAAAAAACTAGAGCAAAAACAATACCAAAAAAATAATGCATACAGTTTTTTCCGCCGAGAAGTTCACTAGTCTCTATTGCAGTGCTCGTCGTCAAAATGATGCAGTGCGCTTCTGTTGAGCGTGCAGTGTCGAAGTGGTGTGCAGAATAGTTATTCTGCTAATATTAGCAGAATAGACCGTCTGTATATATATTGTACCACATGCTAGTATATGAGACATGTGGGGTAACTACCACCGGGTGATAGGATGGATTTTCCCTATATATATATATATATATATATATATATATATATATATATATACCCACTTATAAGGACATGCATTCGTATTTTATTAGTTAAATCCTATTTATAAACCAGGACGGGGTTATAGTAGGTAATTAAACCGCAAACGTTTTTTTGTTAACTGTATGTGTATGTGTCCTCTCGTCCTCCTCTTGCATGTCTTGTCACCCCGCTGCTGCAGACGGCTTACAGCGCAAACTTGCACAGCGCGTGGGGGTGTTCTTTTGGCCAAACAATGGCGCTAATGAATCGTTGGTGAGCCTGTTCCCATGCAACCTCGCAGGTTCCCACGCAAGCTTCCCGCCCAACTCGGTGAAATCCCCCAAAATCCCAATGCTTCCCGGCCTGCTATACAAACCCACACGGCCGGCGAGTCCTGCGTCGCATTTTCCCCTCCCTCCCTGTAGCTTATCTCGTGTTCTTCTCCCATAATCTCCAATGGCACCGGTCCGTCGTCGTCGCTCAGCCACTCTGCCGTCATCAAAGGACAGCTCCAGCTGGAAGGCTACACCGTGGCGGCGGTGCAGTCCCCAGCATAGTGTAGTGTGCGTGGCGTCTCTGTTGGGTGTGCGCGAAACACCCGCCACATGCTCCGCTGTCGCTGCCCGTCGGCAGCTGTTGCCGGCCGCCATTGCCGCCACACCATCGTCCAAAGCCAGGGCCATCTCCCGCTCCGCCGCCGTGGCCCGAAGGGGCAAGGTGGCCGTCGTGGCCGCCACCCCACTGCCGGCCACCATGGCCATCACCTGCTCCGCCACCGCGGCCCGAAGGCGGGAGGTGGTGGTCGTGGCCGCCACCCCATCATCGGCCACCGTGGCTGCCAGCCCACCGTCGACCGCCAGGATCATCACCGCTCCGCCACCACCGCCCGAAGGAAGGAGGCGGAGGTGGAGGCCTGCACGTGCGTCAGCGACCTTGCGCGGTACATCGAGTTCCTGCGGGAGGAGGAGGAGCGCCTCATCGAGCACGCAAAGAGCCTTACCGTAGTCGTGGCCGCAGCACATGCCGACGCAGAGGCGAGGAATCAGGAGATCTACGAGCAGTCCGGCCGCTTTGAGAGCGATCGTCTAGAGCGGCAGTGGGCGTTCGAGCTGGCGAGCGTCGCTAAACCTGTAGCAGCGGCAGGCACCGTATTGCATTTGTCTAGCTCGTCAGTAGGCTCCTCCTCCTCCTCTGCCTCTTACTGAGCATGCTTAGCAGAGGAAAGGCCGCCGTAAGTAGCACAAAGCCCCTCCGTGGAAGTAATAGTATTTAGGGGCTAATTTGTTCAGTTCATCTGACTATTGATGTGTGGCAAACTATACAACATACTTAAAATTAGCTAGTATATATAGTTGAACTAGCTATTTCAGTGCATGGTTGGACACAATTGGGGAGAAGTTTGATCCGTTCAGTTGTCGAGTTGAACTGTTTGTATAAATTAAGAATGACTGCTTAATCTATGAATGAAATCTATGCTTAATTACTGAATTTTAGTTGCAAAAATTACATAGTGCTAATGATTTCTAGCTGCATATTTTGAAAAATCGCAGTGTTACAAGGATTGAGAAATGGCAACGTTACTAGATTAACAAATGTAAATCTTTCCAGTTTGACAAATGGCAACATACCCAATATGACAGATGCAAATCTTACCAAATTGTTTGTACGTGGTTGCACTCGGGTCATCCAGAACAACCGTTTGCGTTGAAGGGATGCACAAATCCTGCGTTGCTCTCACTTTGCATATAGGTGTTCTATCTAAATCGTTTGCAATCAAGAGCTGCAGAAATCCTACTCGACACATTTTCTCTTGGCTTCCTCGGGAAGCTGTCGGTTTGCATACGGAAATGTTTGCGATGAATATATTATATTTAAAAAGCAAATTAAACTACGACTTGGGCGCCATTAATGGAGAGGACGCGAGCAAGGTGGGCGGCCATGGAAATCAAAGGGCTCGCTTCCATGTGAGCCTGCACAGCGTACAGCTCGCACACTTCCCGGTGAGCCCGCGCACTCGAGGACAGCTTGCACGCCTCTCTGCCGGCCTGCGCACCGGACGGCGCTCGCACGCCTCCCATTCAGTCAAGGTCAAGCAGCTGTCCGCACGGCACCTCCTACAGCCATTAAAACCAAGACACATGGCGTCACGTGAATGGTTAACTGAATTTTGGATTTACTAGAATTTAAAAACCAGGCATCTCAATGTTTTGCCGGCAATCAACGGTGCCCTGGTGTTTGAAATTCATGCCCATTTCTTGCATGGGACCTAAGCATGCACCCAAGGACATATATTTGATTTTTCAACCAATTTATATTCACTGGAGCATGTGCATGTAGTTCAAATTTGAATTATGCACATAAATGCATTGAAAACTCAGTTAATGCATAAAAATGTCCAAACGAGCCCCAAAAATCACAAAAATTCACACAACACTCATGTTGTTCTATGTTGACATGAGATAAAAAATGAAAGTAATAAGAGGCAATGGATATCGTTTCGTCCCAAAGGTGGGACGTTCCCTACCGAAAACAATCATGCTTGTTGTGAGAAGCTCCGGTTTGTGAGAAACATATACCCAAACCTGCCCCAAATGGGACAAAATTTGTACCACGGCATGTTGATGCCGCTCCATGATAGCATGCCAAGTTTCATGAATTTCAGACGGATTTTGGATTTACTAGAATTTAAAAACCAGGCATCTCAATGTTTTGTCGGCAATCAACGGTGCCCTGGTGTTTGAAATTCATTCCCATTTCATGCATGGGACCTAAGCATGCACCCAAGGACACAAATTTGATTTTTCAACCAATTTATATGCACTGGAGCATGTGCATGTAGTTCAAATTTGAATTATTCACATAAATGCATTGAAAACCACGAAAAATCACAAAAATTCACACAACACTCCTGTTGTTCTATGTTGACACGAGAAAAAAATTGAAAGCAATAAGAGGCAATGGATATCGTTTTGTCCCCAAAGGTGGGACGTTCCCTACCTAAAACCATCATGCTTGTTGTGAGAAGCTCTGGTTTGTGAGAAGTGATAACCCACAAGTGTAGGGGATCGCAACAGCTTTCGAGGGTAGAGTATTCAACCCAAATTTATTGATTCGACACAAGGGGAGCCAAAGAATATTCTCAAGTATTAGCAGTTGAGTTGTCAATTCAACCACACCTGGATAACTTAGTATCTGCAGCGAGGTATTTAGTAGCAAATAGTATGATAGTAATGGTAACAGTTACAAAAGTAAAGATAGCAGTTTTGTAGTAATTGTAACAGTAGCAACGGAAAACTAAATAAGCGGAACACAATATGTGAAAAGCTCGTAGGCATTGGATCAGTGATGGATAATTATGTCGGATGCGATTCCTCATGTAATAGCTATAACATAGGGTGACATGGAACTAGCTCCAGTTCATCAATGTAATGTAGGCATGTATTCCAAATATAGTCATACGTGCTTATGGAAAAGAAATTGCATGACATCTTTTGTCCTACGCTCCCGTGGCAGCGGGGTCCTAGTGGAAACTAAGGGATATTAAGGCCTCCTTTTAATAGAGTACCGGACCAAAGCATTAACACATAGTGAATACATGAACTCCTCAAACTACAGTCATCACCGAGAAGTATCCCGATTATTGTCACTTCGGGGTTGTCGGTTCATAACACATAATAGGTGACTATAGACTTGCAAGATAGGATCAAGAACTCACATATATTCATGAAAACATAATAGGTTCAGATCTGAAATCATGGCACGCGGGCCCTAGTGACAAGCATTAAGCATAGCAAAGTCATAGCAACATCAATCTGAGAACATAGTGGATACTAGGGATCAAACCCTAACAAAACTAACTTGATTACATGGTAAATCTCATGCAACCCATCACCGTCCAGCAAGACTACGATGGAATTACTCACGCATGGCGGTGAGCATCATGAAATTGGTGATGGAGGATGGTTGATGATGATGACGGCGACGAATCCCCCTCTCCGGAGCCCCAAACGGACTCCAGATCAGCTCTCCCGGGAGAGATTAGGGCTTGGCGGCGGCTCCGTATCGTAAAACGCGATGAAACTTTCTCTCTGATTTTTTTCTCCGCGAAACGGAATATATAGAGTTGGAGTTGAGGTCGGTGGAGCATCAGGGGGGCCACGAGATAGGGGGGCGTGCCCGGGGAGGGGGCGCGCCCCCCACCCTCGTGGATAGGGTGTGGGCCCCTGGCCTTGATTCTTTCACCAGTATTTTTTATATTTTCCAAAAGTTATCTCCATGGATTTTCAGGTCATTCCGAGAACTTTTGTTTTTTGCACAATAAACAACACCATGGCAGTTCTGCTGAAAACAACGTCAGTCCGGGTTAGTTTCATTCAAATCATGCAAATTAGAGTCCAAAACAAGGGCAAAAGTGTTTGGAAAAGTAGATACGTTGGAGACGTATCAACTCCCCAAAGCTTAAACCTTTGCTTGTCCTCAAGAAATTAAGTTGATAAACTGAAAGTGATAAAGAAACACTTTTACAAACTATATTTTCTCTTGTTGTTGTAAATATGTAAAGCCAGCATTCAAGTTTTCAGCAAAGATTATGAACTAACCATATTCACAATAACACTTAGGTCTCACATTTACTCATATCAATGGCACAATCAGCTAGCAAGCAATAATAATAAAACTCAGATGACAACACTTTCTCAAAACAATCATAATATGATATAACAAGATGGTATCTCGCTAGCCCTTTCTGAGACCACAAAACATAAATGCAGAGCACCTTTAAAGATCAAGGACTGACTAAATATTGTAATTCGTGGTAAAAGAGATCTAGTCAAGTCATACCCAATATAAAGTAATAATAATACATGCAGAAGACAGTGTGCTCTCCAGCGGGTGCTTTTTAATAAGAAGGTGATGACTCAACATAAAAGTAAATAGATAGGCCCTTCGCAGAGGCAAGCAGGGATTTGTAGAGGTGCCAGAGCTCGATTTTAAAATAGAGATGAATAACATTTTGAGTGGCATACTTTCACTGTCAATGCAACAACTATGAGATGGCGATATCTTCCATGCTACATACATTATAGGCCGTTCCCAAACAGAATGGTAAAAGTTTATACTCCCCCACCACCAACAAGCATCAATCCATGGCTTGCTCGAAACAATGAGTGCCTCCAACTAACAACAGCCCTGGGGGAGTTTTGTTTAATTATTTTGATTTGCTTTGATCTTTTTGATCATGGGACTGGGCATCCCGGTTACCAACCATTTTCTCGTGAATGAGGAGCGGAGTCCACTCCTCTTGAGAATAACCCACCTAGCATGGAAGATACAGACAGCCCTAGTTGAAACATGAGCTGCTCGAGCATACAAAACAGAATTTCATTTGAAGGTTTGGAGTTTGGTACATACAAATTTACTTGGAACGGCAGGTAGATACCGCATATAGGAAGGTATGGTGGACTCATATGGAATAACTTTGGGGTTTATGGAGTTTGGATGCACAAGTTGTATTCCTGCTTAGTACAGGTGAAGGCTAGCAAAAGACTGGGAAGCGACCAACTGAGAGAGCCACAACAGTCATGAACATGCATTAAAATTAATTTACACCAGGTGCAAACATGAGTAGGATATAATCCACCATGGACATAAATATCGTGAAGGCTATGTTGATTTGTTTTCAACTACATGCGTGAACATGTGCCAAGTCGAGTCACTCAATTCATTTAAAGGAGGATACCATCCCATCATACCACATCATAATCATTTTAATAACATGTTGGCACGCAAGGTAAATCATTATAAGCTCCCGGCTAATTAAGCATGGCATAAGCAACTATAATCTCTAAATGTCATTGCAAACATGCTTATTCATAATAAGGTGAATCAGGAACGATGAACTCATCATATTTATAAAAACAAAAGAGGTCGAGTTCATACCAGCTTCTCTCATCTCAATAAGTCCATCATATATCGTCATTATTGCCTTTCACTTGCACGACCGAACGGTATGTATAATAATAATAGTGCACGTGCATTGGACTAAGCTGGAATCTGCAAGCATTCAATTCAAGAGAGAAGATAAAGTAATATGGGCTCTAAGATAAATCAACAATCATGCATATGAGAGCCACTAAACATTTTCATTATGGTCTTCTCCTCTCGACCCCCAAAGGAAAGAAAAGAAATAAAACTATTTACACAGGAAAGCTCCCAACAAGTAAAAGAAGAACGAGAAATCTTTTTGGGTTTTCTTTTTAATTACTACTACAAGCATGGAAAGTAAACTAACTAATTTTTTTTGGTTTTTCTTAAGGTTTATCAAACACACAAGAAGAAAGCTATAAAAAGAAATTTAAACTAGCATGGATAATACAATGAAAAAGTATGAGAGCCGACGACTAGAATAAGTGTGTGGACATGAATGTAAAGTCGGTGAGAAATACATACTCCAGCAAGCTTAGGCTTTTGGCCTAAGTTGGTCTAATGCCAAGGATGGCCTGGCTGATATCCGAAGTTATAGCTGGGGTCGTACTGAGATGCAGCAACCAATGCCTCCTGAGCTGCGGCATGTTGGCGAGCTGCCTCCGCTCTCCCCTCGTGTTCGGTTGCCTCCTCTCTGGTAACAACATATCTTCATTTTGCCTGGTAATCAAAAAGGGAAGGAGCAGGGAGAGTAACCTGGACAGCGCTAATCTGTCAAAGATTAGTCGATACTGGAGGAATTGTTCATTCCTCAAAAGAAAACAATGTCTAACCATCGCGTCATAATCTAAATAAGCAGGAAGCAACTCAACATCCTCCTCACGTGGAGATATACCAAGATAATTAGCAACACGGGTCACATAAATTCCTCCAAATAAATCTCCAGATATACCATTATTATGCAACCTACGTGCAACTATTGCCCCCAAGTTGTAATCTCTATTTCCTAACACAGCACTCTTGAGGACACAAAGATCAGGGACACACATGTGACATGCTTCATCTTTACCATTAATGCATCTACCAATTAAGAGAGCAAAATGATGTATAGCAGGAAAGTGAATGCTCCCTATGGTAGCTTGTGCTATATCCCTAGATTCTCCCACAGTAATACTAGCAAGGAAGTCTTTATATTCAGATTTGTGGGGATCATGAACATTGCCCCACTGCGGGAGTTTGCAAGCAGTAGTAAAATCTTCTAAGTCCATGGTATAAGATTCATCATAAATATCAAACAGGACATTCTGAGAATTACGCGAAGATGTAAATTTAACCTTCTCATGAATGAATCAGTCAATTGGTAGTACTGAGGACACTTACCTTGTAAGAAGTCCTCAAGATCGGCATTACGCACAAATGCGTCAAATTCATCCTTGATGCCTGCATTAACCATAAACTCTTCTGATGGCCATTCACAAGTCCGCACTTATGCGTCCCTTGGTGGTTTATCGTCTTGCTCACGCATAGCACGCCTAGGTCCTCTCTTTGTTGAGGAACCACCTTGGTACATTCTCCTAGACATATTTATTCTCTGAAAAATTTCTAAAATTTTTAGTAACTTCAAAATAAAAGTGAATCAAACTAAACAAGATTGGTAGCAACTCCTCCCACAAGTGCCTAGAGCCTATATCATGCATTAGAATTACTTGGGACCTTATAAATTTGACATGCAAGCTCAAGAATAGGGTCACCTATGCAGCAAAAATTTGCAATGAATAAAGCACTAGAACAAAAACTAATTGGACCAATGGAGGAGTCACATACCAAGCAACAATTTCCCAAAGCAGTTTTGTGAATGGAGCTTTGAGCAAGGAGATCAAAAATCGCAGCAAAATGAGGTAGAACTCGTGCTTGAGCTGGATGGGGATTTTTTGGGAGGAAGATGGAGTGTGTGGGTGCAGGAATAAGGGGAGGGAGGCCATCGTGGGCCCACGAGACAGGGGCGCGCGCCCAGGGGGTGTGGGCACGCCCTCCACCCTCGTGGTCAGGTGCTTGCCCCCCTGCAGTGTTCTCAGTGCCTAAAATCCTCAATTTTCCATAAAAAATCATACTAAATTTGCAGGGCATTTGGAGCACTTTTATTTTCAGGATATTTTTTTATTGCACGGATAATTCAGAAAACAGACAGATAATACTATTTTTGCTTTATTTATTCTAAATAACAGAAAGTAAAAGAGGGTACAGAAGGTTGTGCCTTCTAGTTTCATCCATCTCATGATCATCAAAATGAATCTACTAACAAGGTTGATCAAGTCTTGTTAACAAACTCATTCTGAATAATACGGAACCGGAGAAATTTCGAATAACACTAAGTTACCTCAACGGGGATATGAACATCCCCAATAATAAGAATATCATATTTTTTCTTGACAGTAGGAAGAGGAAATTCAAAACCTCCAATAATGATAGTTGGAACTTTTCCAATAGAATTGATGCTATGAACTTGAGGTTGTTTCCTCGAAAAGTGTACCGTATGCTCATTACCATTAACATGAAAAGTGACATTGCCTTTGTTGCAATCAATAACAGCCCCTGCAGTATTCAAAAAGGGTCTATCAAGGATAATCGACATACTATCGTCCTCGGGAATATCAAGAATAACAAAGTCCGTTAAGATAATGACATTTGCAACCACAACAGGCACATCCTCACAAATACTGACAGGTATAGCAGTTGATTTATCAGCCATTTGCAAAGATATTTCAGTGGGCGTCAACTTATTCAATTCAAGTCTATGATATAAAGAGAGAGGCATAACACTAACACCGGCTCCAATATCACATAAAGCAGTTTTAACATAATTTCTTTTAATGGAGCATGGTATAGTAGGTACCCCTGGATCTCCAAGTTTCTTTGGTATTCCACCCTTAAAAGTGTAATTGGCAAGCATGGTGGAAATTTCAGCTTTCGGTATCTTTCTTTTATTTGTAATGATATCCTTCATATATTTAGCATAAGGGTTTACTTTAAGCATATCAGTTAAGCGCATACGTAAGAAGATAGGTCTAATCATCTCGGCAAAGCGCTCAAAATCCTCATCATCCTTTGTCTTTGATGGTTTAGAAGGAAATGGCATGGGTTTCTGAACCCATGGTTCTCTTTCTCTATCGTGCTTCCTAGCAACAAAGTCTCTCTTATCATAATGTTGATTCTTTGATTGTGGGTTATCAAGATCAACAACAGGTTCAATCTCTACATCATTATTATTGCTAGGTTGAGCATCAACATGAACATTATCATTAACATTATCACTAGGTTCATGTTCATCATCTGATTGTGTTTCGGCATCAGAAATAGAAATATCATTGGGATTCTCAGGTGTGTCTATAACAGGTTCACTAGAAGCATGCAAAGTCCTATCATCTTTCTTTTTCTTCTTTTTAGAAGAACTAGGTGCCTCTAAATTATTTCTCTGAGAATCTTGCTCGATTCTCTTAGGGTGGCCTTCAGGATACAAAGGTTCCTGAGTCATTCTACCAGTTCTAGTAGCCACTCTACCAGCAAAATCATGTTTATTATTTAATTCATCAAGCAAATCACTTTGAGCTTTAAGTACTTGTTCAGCTTGAGTGGTAACCATAGAAGCATATTTGCTAATGAGTTTAAGTTCACCTTTAAATCTAGCCATATAATCACTCAAGCATCCTATCTCGAAAGCATTATTCTTCAATTCCCTACCAACATAAGCATTAAAACTTTCTTGTCTAGCCATAAAGTCATCAAATTCATCTAAGCATGGCTATGAAATTTAGTAGACGAGATTTCAACTTTATCATATCTATAGAGAGAATTTACCTTTACTACCTGTGTCGGGTTATCAAGACAATGTGTTTCTTTGACAGGCGGTAAATTAAGACCATGTATTTCTTCAATAGGAGGTAAATTCTTAACATCTTCAGCTTTAATTCCTTTTTCTTTCATAGATTTCTTTGCCTCTTGCATATCTTCAGGACTGAGAAATAGAACACCTCTCTTCTTCGGAGTTGGTTTAGGAATAGGCTCAGGAGTTGGCTCAATTGGCTCAGGAATTGGCTCAGAAAGAGTCCAATTATTTTCATTAGTCAACACATTATTCAATAGTAATTCATCTTGGTCGACTGTTCTTTCCCTGAAAACACAACCAGCACAACTATCCAAGTAGTCCTTGGAAGCATCGGTTAGTCCATTGTAAAAGATATCAAGTATTTCATTTTTCTTAAGAGGATGATCAGGCAAAGCATTAAGTAATCGGAGAAGCCTCCCCCAAGCTTGTGGGAGACTCTCTTCTTCGATTTGCACAAAATTATATATTTCCTCCAAGGCAGCTTGTTTCTTATGAGCAGGGAAATATTTAGTAGAGAAATAATAAATCATATCCCGGGGACTACGCACGCAACCAGGATCAAGAGAATTAAACCAAGTCTTAGCATCACCCTTTAATAAGAATGGAAATATCTTAAGGATATAATAGTAGCGACACTTCTCATCATTAGTAAACAGGGTGGCTATAACATTTAACTTGGTAAGATGTGCCACAATAGTTTCAGATTCATAGCCATAAAAAGGACCAGATTCAACCAAAGTAATTATCTCAGGATCTACAGAGAATTCATAATCCTTATCAGTAACACAAATAGGTGAAGTAGCAAAAGCGGGGTCATGTTTCATTCTAGCATTAAGGGATTGCTGCTTCCATTTAGCTAATAACTTCTTAAGATCATATCTATCATTGCAAGCAAAAATAGCTCTAGCAGCTTCTTCATCCATAACATAACCCTCAGGAACAGCAGACAATTCATAGTTAGGGGGAGAACCTTCATCATCACTATCATCAATAATTTCATTCTCTCTAACCCTAGCAAGTTGTTCATCAAGAAATTCACCTAATGGCACAGTGGTATCAAGCACAGAAGTAGTTTCATCATAAGTATCATGCATAGCAGAAGTGGCATCATCAGTAACATGCGACATAACAGAATTCAAAGTAGTAGCAGGTTTAGGTGTCGCAAGATTACTCAAAATAGAAGGAGAATCTAGTGCAGAGCTAGATGGTAGTTCCTTACCTCCCCGCGTAGTTGAGGGAAAAATCTTAGTTCTTGCGTCTTTCAAGTTCCTCATAGTGACCAGCAAATATAAATCCCAAGTAACTCAAAGAATAGAGCTATGCTCCCCGGCAACGGCGCCAGAAATTAGTCTTGATAACCCACAAGTGTAGGGGATCGCAACAGCTTTCGAGGGTAGAGTATTCAACCCAAATTTATTGATTCGACACAAGGGGAGCCAAAGAATATTATCAAGTATTAGCAGTTGAGTTGTCAATTCAACCACACATGGATAACTTAGTATCTGCGGCAAGGTATTTATTAGCAAAATAGTATGATAGTAATGGTAACAGTGGCAAAAGTAAAGATAGCAGTTTTGTAGTAATTGTAACAGTAGCAACGGAAAAGTAAATAAGCGGAACACAATATGTGAAAAGCTCGTAGGCATTGGATCAGTGATGGATAATTATGTCGGATGCGATTCCTCATGTAATAGCTATAACATAGGGTGACACAGAACTAGCTCCAGTTCATCAATGTAATGTAGGCATGTATTACGAATATAGTCATACGTTCTTATGGAAAAGAACTTGCATAACATCTTTTGTCCTACCCTCCCGTGGCAGCGAGGTCCTAGTGGAAACTAAGGGATATTAAGGCCTCCTTTTAATAAAGTACCAGACCAAAGCATTAACACATAGTGAATACATGAACTCCTCAAACTACGGTCATCACCGAGAAGTATCCCGATTATTGTCACTTCGGGGTTGTCGGATCATAACACATAATAGGTGACTATAGACTTGCAAGATAGGATCAAGAACTCACATATATTCATGAAAACATAATAGGTTCAGATCTGAAATCATGGCACTAGGGCCCTAGTGACAAGCATTAAGCATAGCAAAGTCATAGCAACATCAATCTGAGAACATAGTGGATACTAGGGATCAAACTCTAATAAAACTAACTTGATTACATGGTAAATCTCATCCAACCCATCACCGTCCAGCAAGCCTATGATGGAATTACTCACGCATGGCGGTGAGCATCATGAAATTAGTGATGGAGGATGGTTGATGATGACGACGGCGACGAATCCCCCTCTCCAGAGCCCCGAATGGACTCCAGATCAGCTCTCCCGAGAGAGATCAGGGCTTGGCGGCGGCTCCATATCGTAAAACACGATGAAACTTTCTCTCTGATTTTTTTCTTCGTGAAACGGAATATATAGAGTTTGAGTTGAGGCCGGTGGAGCATCAGGGGGCCCATGAGATAGGGGCACGTGCCCAGGGGGAGGGGGCGCGCCCCCCACCCTTGTGGACAGGGTGTGGGCCCCCTGGCCTTGATTCTTTCGCCAGTATTTTTTATATTTTCCAAAAGTTATCCCCGTGGATTTTCAGGTCATTCCGAGAACTTTTGTTTTCTGCACAATAAACAACACCATGGCAGTTCTGCTGAAAACATCGTTAGTCCGGGTTAGTTTCATTCAAATCATGAAAATTAGAGTCCAAAACAAGGGCAAAAGTGTTTGGAAAAGTAGATATGTTGGAGACGTATCAAGAAGCTTATACGCAAACCTGCCCCAAATGGGACAAAATTTGTACCACGACATGTTGATGCCGCTCCATGATAGCATGCTAAGTTTCATGAATTTCAGATGAGTTTTCGATTTACTAGATTTTAAAAAACAGGAATCTCAATGTTTTGTCGGCAATCAACAGTGCCCTGTTGTTCGAAATTCATTCCCATTTCTTGCATGGGACCTAAGAATGCACGCAAGGACACATATTTGATTTTTCAACCAATTTATATGCACTGGAGCATGTGCATGTAGTTCAAATTTGAATTATGCACATAAATGCATTGAAAACTCAGTTAATGCACAAAAATGTCCAAACGAACTCCGAAAAATCACAAAAATTCACACAACACTCATGTTGTTCTATGTTGACACGAGAAAAAATTTGAAAGCAATAAGAGGCAATGGATATTGTTTCGTCCCCAAAGGTGCGACGTTCCCTACAGAAAACCATCATGCTTATTGTGAGAAGCTCCGGTTTGTGAGAAGCATATACCCAAACCTGGCCCAAATGGGAAAAAATTTGTACCACGACATGTTCATGCTGCTCCATGATAGATTGCCAAGTTTCATGAATTTCATACGAGTTTTGGATTTACTAGAATTTAGAAACTAGGCATCTCAATGTTTTGTCGGCAATGAACGGTGCCCTGGTGTTTGAAATTCATTCTCATTTCTTGCATGGGACCTAAGCACGCACCCAAGGACACAGACTTGATTTTTCAACCAATTTATATGCACTGGAGCATGTGCATGTAGTTCAAATTTGAATTATGCACATATATGCATTGAAAACTCAGTTAATGCATAAAAATGTCCAAACGAACCCCGAAAATCACAAAAATTCACACAACACTCCTGTTGTTCTATGTTGACACTCAAAATTTTTAGAAAGCAATAAGAGGCAACGGATATCGTTTCATCCCCAAAGGTGGCACGTTTCCTATCGAAACCATCACGCTTGTTGTGAGAAACTCTGGTTTGTGAGAAGCTTATACCCAAACCTGCCCCAAATGGGACAAAATGTTTACCACGGCATGTTGATGCTGCTACATGATAGCATGCCAAGTTTCACACGAGTTTTGGATTTACTAGAATTTAAAAACCAGGTATCTCGATGTTTGCGGCCGAGTGATAGTGGCAGGGTGTTTGAAATTCATTCCCATTTCTTGCATGGGACCTAAGCATGCAACCAAGGACACATATTTGATTTTTCAATAAGTTTATATGCATTGGAGCATGTGCATGTAGTTAAAATTTGAATTATGCGCATAAAATGCTTGGAAAACTCAGTTAATGTATAAAAATGTACAAACGAACCCTGAATATGTCCAATTTTTTTGACGACACACCTATAGTTGCATGTTCACTGCAGATAAAAGTTCTAACAATTCAAACACCAATCTTTGTAGTTGTGACCCCATTACGTAATTCAAATGATCAAGACGATAAATCAAGTAGATCGCAGACAGTTTATTATCACCAATCATGTGAGATGCAGCACAAAATATCTCGGAGCACCGTCGGTGTATAGTACGCCCATGCCTTACGAGAGAAGGTGCGTCGGCTATAGTCCATAGCGAGTGAAAGATGGGGATGTGGACCCACATCGTGAGGGCAACTTCAGCGGCCCACTCCGGCGAGAGCGTGGCCGCAGCCGCCAGGAGCGTGCTAACAAGCTTCGTGTGGGCGACCACAGTCTACGTCCGGGGCGGCCAATGCAGCCCAAACGGCCGCTGTTGCTTCTCATGCGGCAGCAGCAGCATCTGCCTCGGGGATAGAAACTAGCGAGAGCGGCACAACAGCTGTCTGTTCCGCAGCGGCGGCCTTAGCCCTGCTAGAGGCCACCCACTACCATGTCGAGGCCGTCCACGCCCAGCTCGTGGCGGTCACCGCACAAATCAAACGAAGCTTCGCCGACAATGGTCGGCAACCCATGGCCGAAGAGCTGGCAATCGCTAAGAGAGTTCGAGCAGCCGTCCATTCCTGCGCGGCATACCTTGCCACGACGGAGCCCACCAGAGCCCAGATGGCGTCTGCCCACGCCCAGCTCGTGGTGGCCTTTTCCAAAGATATGGCGGACGCGGATGGCGAGATGCTTGCCGAGTATGGTGCAATTGATGCCATGGAGCCCCTTCCCCAGGAGATCGTCGGGCGCCAGCTGGACATGGAGGCGGCGGCGGAGATCGACGAGCACTAGCCGTAGTAGTAATCTTTGTTTTGTTTAATTAAGAGCGTTGGTCTTTAATTTGTTAGAGTAATGTTTAAGTCAGCTAGCTCTATTTAATTGCTGAAGTTGCTCGATTAAGAAGTTAGTCTCCTTTGTGTACCCAAATTATGCAATGACGTGGATGACCACTGTAACCAGGGAAATTCAAACCAAAATTTTTGATATTCAAACTCAACAGACACGGGGCAAGCTATCTAAATCGTTTGTGATGTTCACATTTTGTACACAGTTTTGAATAAGGGACCGTGTCTGATGACACTTTGCGTGCCAGTTTTTTGGCTGAAGCGATTCCAAATTTTCAGCTTCCGCGGAAATATCTACCTCTCCGCCCCGTCCCCTTACCAAAAGCCACATTTTCCCTCTTTCCGCCTTACTTTCCAAGTTGAAACCTTCACTCCTTGCTTGCAGCGACGCCGCCTCCTCACTGACGACCCTCCTTCACGCTCCTCAGCCTCGCCTATCCAGGCAGGTAATCCACACCCGACCCCCATCCTCCTCCTTCTTCCACATCCCACATGCCCCTACCACCGGCGCGAGCACGACACCTTCCATCCAAATCACCGACCCCTCCACCAAATAAGCGCCGGCCTAAGCCATGGTGCACGCAGTATAGCCAGGACCTCAAGGAGCATTTGGCAGCGGAGAAGCAAATCGCGGCCGCACGCGCAGAGTAGGTCGCGATTGCTGCCATTTATGCCGACCCCCAGATCTTGAAGGAGCACCTTGCCATTTGCTAGCTATGCCGGTTAAGCATGCTAGGTTTACGTTGCGTGTGCTGGTCCTGCCTTTCCTTCACAAATTCTAGTGAACCGTGCTATCTAATTTTACCATGCAATCTGTTGCTCTAGTGTATATGTTCTATATGTCGTGCAGTGTGGTGCTCACTTATTAACTGTTTTATTAATTAGTTGTCGTCTTCAGTTAACTGTTTGGTTCAATTCTGCAAATGTGATTCTTCAGGCTGCAATTTTGTATTGTCTTCCATGTGAGAAATAAATTGAATTTATCTTTACAAAATTGTGGTTGCATTCTGTTATTGTATACCATGTGAGGAATAAATTGAATTTGGCTGTAGTAAATACATGAGAAACAAATACAATTGTTACAATTGGCTATAGTTAACTGTTTGGTTAACTGTCTGATCTTCTATTAGGAATATGTTATATTGTGCAATGTGGTGCTCAGTTAATGTTTGGTTCATGTGTTGTGGTGTTTAGTTAACTTCTTGGTTCAATGTTATATTGTGCAATGTGGTGCTCAGTTAATATTTGGTTCATTTGTTGTGCTGTTTAGTTAACTGCTTGGTTCAATTCTGCAATGCGATGTCCAATTGTCGTGGGTAGAATTTTGTATTGTTGTGCATGTGAGGAATAAATCGAATTTGGTTGCGCTTGATACATGAGAAACATATACAAGTGCTATATTTCCTAGTTCTTAATCATGCTTGGTTTGGATAAATGGGTTTTCCCTGTGGCTTGAATTAATCTGATGAATCTGCAATGTGATTATTTTTCATCAGCATATTTTACTGATAGCATGCGAACCCATACTTAACCTGATGACTAACTACCTTATATGTGTTGCAGGGAAACAATGAGAGGCACTGAGGTTTACAATTGAGGTTAGCACATGCATGGTCCGTTGTCTAATAGCACATTATTGTGCAATTGCACGAACCATTCTAATATTTAGGTTTTTAACAATTTGGTTTTACACATGTAGGTCCTACTGTCAGAGGTTTTGACCCACTGTTCGACCCTTTTTGCATATGGGGAAATGAGTTGTCCATGAATACCAGTTAAGTCAAGAAACTCAGAAAGATTGTTAGGATAAAGAAATTAGCGACAAAAAGCAACAAGATCTTTGTCTGCACAATGAAGAAGGCATCAGTTCACTACATGATGGTACTAACTATTATACCTTGCCTTTTTAATTCCTTTGCCCAATTTCCAATATAGAGAAGATATTTATGCACATTCTTGTTTTCAGGCCTTTCGAAAGAAGTTCATTGATGATTACCTCTCAAACCACCTGTATGGTCAGGAGGCGAGGAAGGTATTCATACAACACCCATAGTTCAATATTGAAGTGTTTCCGAAGAGGACGAAGGATGGACGGTCAATCATCCACGGGCACTGGTCTAAAGTTACAAAGACCTTCAACATCAATGAAGGCTCAATATTTGCCTTCTACTTCAACAGTTTTCCAGATGAGATACATCTGTCTATGTACCGTCTATGATGCTAATTTCGAAAGGCTATAGCTGTTTCATGTGAAACTTGGTCCTGGTGTAGTTGTGTAATGGGGTAGCTGAGTGCTGAAGCTATATGATGTTGTACTCTGATGTATTTCAATTATGAAAAATGAAATATATTGTGTGCTTAATATGAACTGTCAATTAGATTAATAAATGGATTATGAATAATCGGATAATTAGCCTGCTAGTGGCGAATTAGCCTGCTAATTGGATTTTGCTATTGCAAATGGTTGTTGAAAAAATACCGTGGGTGATGACCTCAGGCAACGCACACACTTTCTAGAATAAACCGTGTTGGATCAATGAATAATCACACACGACTTTCTCTTGAAAACTGTTTGCGTCAGGCCACCTTGCACAAACGTTTACCACATGAAAACTGTATGTGATGGACAGCCTTTGCCGCACAGTTTCTTCCATGGACCGTGTGTGATATATTCAATAACGCAAGCGATTTAACGGGAAAAATTGTGTGTGATGTACCTGTGGACGGAACATTTTTGTTCGAGCGACTGTGTGGGATGTACATACGAACGGACACGTTTAGCAAGGACTGACTATGTGGGATGTACTTGCGACCGGAAACAATTTTGCCGTATAATTATATCTTTTTTAGCTCCACTATATGTATTTCCGTATTTGAGCGCTCGCCAGTCGCAAACGACCTCATTTTGCCGAACGTGTGTGCCAAGAGGGCATATCCCCGACGGTTTCTGGGTCGTGTAGGAAGGACCCCCTTATCGCCCACACTCACTTGGCGACAGTTCCAAATGCCGTCGCGGAAAGGGGTTAAAAATCGTTTGTTTAGGAGCTCGCTATACTAGTGAGAGTAGCTCCGTGCAGAGCACTGTAGACATAGAAAAATTGCAAAATACATATGGCTCTAAATGTGGCAGACCCGTTGACTAAACTTCTCTCACAAGCAAAACATGATCACACCTTAGTACACTTTGGGATGTGAACTAGTCTATTGACTCTAGTAAACCCTTTGGGTGTTAGTCACATGGAGATGTGAACTAATCACATAAAGATGTGAACTATAAGTGTTAAATCTCATGACGATGTGAACTAGATTATTGACTCTAATGCAAGTGGGAGACTGAAGGAAATATGCCCTAGAGGCAATAATAAAGTTGTTATTTATATTTCCTTATATCATGATAATGTTTATTATTCATGCTAGAATTGTATTAACCGGAAACTTAGAACATGTGTGAATACATAGACAAAACAGAGTGTCCCTAGTATGCCTCTACTTGACTAGCTCGTTAATCAAAGATGGTTATATTTCCTGACCATAGACATGTGTTGTTATTTGATGAACGGGGTCACATCATTAGAGAATGATGAGATGGACAAGACCCATCCGTTAGCTTAGTGTTAATGATCGTTTAGTTTTATTGCTATTGCTTTCATCTTGACTTATACATGTTCCTCTGACTATGAGATTATGCAACTCCCGAATACCGGAGGAACACCTTGTGTGCTATCAAACGTCACAACATAACTGGGTGATTATAAAGATGCTCTACAGGTGTCTTCGATGGTGTTTGTTGAGTTGGCATAGACCGAGATTAGGATTTATCACTCCGTGTATCGGAGAGGTATCTCTGGGCCCTCTCGGTAATGCTCATCACTATAAGCCTTGCAAGCAATGTGACTAATGAGTTAGTTGCGGAATGATGCATTATGGAACGAGTAAAAAGACTTGCCGGTAACGAGATTGAACTAGGTATGATGATACCGACGATTGAATCTCGAGCAAGTAACATACCGATGACAAAGGGAACAACATATGTTGTTATGAAGTTTGACCGATAAAGATCTTCGTAGAATATGTAGGAACCAATATGAGCATCCAGGTTCCGCTATTGGTTATTGACCGGAGATGTGTCTCGGTCATGTCTACATAGTTCTCGAACCCGTAGGGTCCGCACGCTTAACATTCGATGACGATTTGTATTATGAGTTATGTGATTTGATGTACCGAAGTTTGTTCGGAGTCCCGGATGAGATCACAGACATGATGATGAGTCTCGAAATGGTCGACACATAAAGATTGATATATTAAAAGGTTATGTTTGGACACCGAAATAATTTCAAAAAGGTTCGGACATTTTCCGAAGTACGGGGGGTTACCGGAACCCCCGAGGGGTTAATGGGCCTTCATGGGCCCTTGAGGAGAGAGGAGGCAGGCGACCAGGTGGAGGCGCGCACCCCCAAGTCCAAATCGAATTGGACTAGGGTTGGGGGGCGACCCCCCTTTCCTTCTTCTCCTCCTTCTCTTCCCCCCTTCTCCTTCTTGGAATAGGAAGGGGGGCGGCAAATCCTACTTGGACCGGGAGTCCAAGTAGACTCCCACCCTTCCCGCGCCACACCTTGGCCGGCCTCCTCCTCCCCCTCCTTTATATACGTGGGGAGGGGGGCACCCCCAAAGACACACAAGTTTCTCTTAGCCGTGCGTTGTGCCCTCCTCCACAGTTACACATCTCGGTCATATCGTCGTAGTGCTTAAGTAAAGCCCTGCACCGGTAACTTCATCATCACCATCGTCACGCCGTCGTGCTGACAGAACTCTCCCTTGGCCTCAACTGGATCAAGAGTTCGAAGGATGTCACCGAGCTGAACGTGTGCTGATCGCGGAGGTGTCGTACGTTTGGTACTTGGATCGGTTGGATCGCGAAGACGTTCGACTACATCAACCGCGTTACTAAACGCTTCCGCTTTCGGTCTACGAGGGTAAGTGGGCACACTCTCCCCGCTCGTTGTTATGCTTCTCCTAAATAGATCATGCGTGATTGTAGGCAAATTTTTTGAAATACTGCGTTCGCCAACAAAAAAGGAGTACAATTTTTTTATATTGGATTAATTTATTTTAATACTTGATCATTCTTACTATGTTTCGACATGATTTCTTTGCGAAGAAAATATTTCAGTTAATATTAAAAGATTATTTCGAATCAGTTTATGACATCCTCTTCGATGCTTCATTAACTAATCGTTAATGCTTCCTACGCTTCACACACATGCTTCGTAATAATGAAAACTGGGGAAAAAACCTAGAGCTTCTCTACCTAGCAAACCTGGTGCATCAGAAAACATTACATCATGCTTCCATGAACTTATTCCCTCCCTATTTTCTACATCCCTCCCATGATTCACACAGACTATGTGCATAATGGAAAAAGATGCATCCTACACAAACTGGCATCATTCACATGTTTGTCACCATAGTTGACAACCTGAGGATTGCCAAACAGCCGAATTCAACAAGCTGCAACACTTCTTGCTCTTTTTTTGTGTGGAAATGCAGCACTTCTTGCTACTTCCGAACTACTGCCAGGCCACGAACTATCTTGAGGAGCTGAAGCAGGATGGCGATCTGGATTGAGGAAACTACCATGGAAGCGGGAAACAACGTCAAATCAATCTCATGGGTGGCTATGCATTTTTTCTTGATCTGCAGAGAAGGACGGAAGCAGGAAGCAACGTCTACGAGAGGAAGAAAGGAAACGCCTGGAGAGAGAATCAGAGCTGATAGTGGAGGGCGTGAGATGCGGGAGCAGTTACGAACGAAGGACTCAATTTTAGCGAACTGAAAAGGCTAATATAGCACGGGTCCTCGGGAGCATATCTGAGTGCCATCGACTAGTCTAATACGATGCAAAGCATAAGACGTCTGATGTCTAGTGCTGCCCTTTATGAAAAGATATGATAAAAGTGGTAGTAGGAGTAGGTTTTTGATCACCAGTTTTTTTAAGGTTTTGATCACCAGTTAATAGTGGTAGTTGCTGTAGTTTTTCTTTTTCTTTTTGCTAAATACTCATGTTTTTTCATATCTGTTGGAGGTGCTGTAGGAAGGGGATCACACTTTTTTTGACCACCTTCGCCCGGTGCCACCTTCTCCTGTTGGCCTCATCCTACAGCTCAGCAGCAGCCCAGCCCCTCCGTCTCCATTTCTTTTGTCCCTCTCTCTCTCTCGGTGTTAAAACGCGGCCGCCGTACGCGCATTGCCTCCTTCCTTCCGAGCAGTCGCTGGCTCGCTTCGACTCTTCTCCTTCTCTCCTCTTGCCGGGGCGTTCTTGGAGGGGGACTGTAGCTAGCCTAGCAGTGTTCTTGGAGCTGCTGCCGGTGGAGGTCTGCAATGGGGAGGAGCGGCCATGCCTGCTCCGTTCTTGGGTCGCTGCTGCTGCTGCTCCTGCTGCTGGGCCCGGCCGCTGCGCAGAAGGGCTCGACCTGGAAGACGCTGAGTGGTATACAAGCTGCACTTGCCTCTTGTTTATTTGCTTAGTCCGTGCGTCTGCGATCTGATTCTGATCTGGGTTGACTTGTTCTGCGATTCTTAGTTCATAAGCTCGCATCTTGCTTGCGATTTCTGATTCGGCTTCGATGTATGGGTTGGATCTTTAGGATTAAGACGGGGCGAGTGCCCGGTCTTGCTCAACCTTCTGCTGTTTCTTCAAGAACATGGCCTTGCTGAAAGTTTCAAGGCTCGAGATTTCTGATTGGAAGCTTGGGGGCCGGTCATGATGCCTCCTTTTAAATTATTTGCATATAATATGAAATTTTGGCACAGCCGTCGGCGGTAGCCTCTTCTGCCGAATGCCATTTGGTTAGGATACGACAGCAACATCTTTGTGACTAATTCAGATGACGTAGTCAACGCTTCTTACCGCGTGAATGTTCATCGACTGTTCTTGGGTTAGGTTAGATCACTAGCTGCTGGCGTTTACTGTTCATCGACTGCTTATGGAGCAGGGGATTGTTTGCCCAGTTCGGTGGATGTCAATTTCAAGGAGTGATTTCCTTCTTCATGCATCAATTACAGTGGTCGATCATTTAATTGGCCATGCATGTAAAATACAGTAGATTTATACCACTACCCTGGTACTCCCTCCGTTCCTAAATATTTGTCTTTCTAGAGATTTCAACAAGTGACTACATACGAAACATAATAAGTGAATCTACACTCTAAAATATGTCTACGTACCTCCGTATGTAGTTGTCCATTTGAAATGTCTAGAAAGACAAATATTTAGGAACGGAAGGAGTAGTTTTTTACGGAGTTTCTGCTGTGGCAATACATTTATGAAGTATTAGTTGGACAAAAAGTTACATCTATGAAGCTATGATCCATCCATTGTTCCTCCTGGCTGTTCTCAAGCCTAACACTCACCTCATTGTTTCAGGCGATGCTCCAGCAGTCATAGCTAAGGGTGGTTTCTCGGGCCTATTTCCCGACTCCAGTGACCCTGCTTATTCGTTTGCTGTCAGCAATCAGGATTCAGCCCAGTGGTGCGATGTTCGGTTAACCAAGGATGGCGTTGGCATCTGCCTTCCAGACATAAAAATGGATAACTGCACAACCATATCCGATCTTTTCCCAAAGGGAAAGAAGACCTACCGTGTCAACGGTGTGTCCACGACGGGGTGGTTCTCTGTGGACTATAACAGCATTGACCTGACCAATGTAACTTGTAAGTGCAAATGCAGCTTGCAGTTCTAATGTTTTGAGCATCTTCATTGCATCTTTCTCTTGCTTGATTAGCATTGTTGCCTTTGCTTGTCTAACCCAAACTTACTACTTGTTACAGTGCTGCGAGCAATCTTGTCTCGTACAAATAGGTTTGATGGAAGCTTCACGCTAGTTCAAGTTGAAGTTGCACTGTCGCAATATAAGGCCCCTGCTTGGTTGAATGTTCAGGTACATCAAACTTTGATTACTTTCAGTGTACTACAATTGAAGTGATCTTCTCTTATAGTCTGTCTTGTTTGTGTAAAACTCAGCATGACAGTTTCTACAGCCAGTTTAATCTGAGCATGAGAAGCTATATCCTGTCTATGTCAAAGCAATACACGGTTGACTACATCTCGTCCCCTGAAGTGAGTTTCCTCAAAAGTCTAGTTGGAAGGGTTGGCAGGAAGACAAAGCTTGTGTTCCGTTTTCTTGATGAAGGCCTTGTCGAGCCATCTACAAATCAGACATATGGCTCAATGCTGAAAAATCTATCATCCGTCAAGACTTTTGCTTCTGGAATACTTGTTCCCAAACACTATATCTGGCCTGTTACGGCAGATAATTATCTGCAACCCTCTACTTCAGTCGTGGATGATGCTCATAAGGCAGGCTTAGAAATTTATGCTGCTGATTTTGCCAACGACTTTGCACTCAGCTACAACTACAGCTATGATCCGTTAGCAGAATATCTTCGCTTCATCGACAATGGTGCCTTCTGTGTTGATGGTCTCTTGACTGATTTCCCTATCACTCCATTAGAGGCCATCGGTGAGTCCACATTATATGATTTCTTCACAATGCTATAAATGTTCCTTCAAGAAACTCACACACCCAAGCGGCCACTTTGTCAGGGCAATCTTTCATCTTTTATTGACTCTGTTCTAATCATGAAATAATCCACTTTCGACTTTTGGTATTCGTATATTTGAACAAGTTGGAGTATTAGTTTGGATCATGGCTTGTCTGATCTTGACTATTGATTTGTTCTATGTTTTGTTGCTGCAGGCTGCTTCAGTAACCTGAACAACACCAAGGCAGATCATGGTATGCCTCCTTCCTTTCTTTATCCATTCTTAACTCCTCAATTTAGTACTGTTATTGACCTCCGGACTTCACATTTACGTTGCAGGGGCACCTCTAGTTATCTCCCACAATGGTGCTAGTGGTGACTACCCTGACTGCACTGACCTAGCTTATCAAAAGGCAGTTGTTGATGGTGCAGATGTCATTGACTGTGACGTTCAAGTGACAAAAGATGGCATACCAATATGCATGAGTTCCATTGACCTAATGGATGTCACTACTGTTGCATCCTCGCAATTTGCTTCTCAAGCGGGTGTCATAAGTGACATTAAGGCTGTTGCTGGAGTCTATACCTTCAACCTCACTTGGGAGGATATTGCAAATAACCTGAAGCGTAAGTCAGTCTGAACTCTTTATTAGTAAATCTGGTTGCTGTATTTTTCTCTCTTGAGAAAACGCAAGTGGCAAGAGCGTTGCGCATCATTTCATTGCAAGGGAGGCTGGGAATAGGGAGGGAACTGAGAAATGAAAAAACACAACACATGCAAAATTAGTGGACATCCCAGGACTTTGGTAATAGTCGTATTCCTTTGCAGATAAGAAACAGTTTACTAGACATAAGTTATGTGTGTAATTCAGTTTCCTTCCATTAACTGAAAATAATAGTAAGTTATGCACGATCATGCCATGCCATTTCATTGTTGTACAAAAAAATCAATCGTTTGGTGAAACAATTGATCGTCCATCTCTGGAGTTACTTGCCCTCGTCTATCACTTACTCGAATACTGACATTTCCGTGTTCACAGCTATGATATCAAACCCATTTGGCCAGATTGGCCTATCAAGAAATCCCAGAAACAGGAACGCAGGAAAATTCATGAGATTATCAGACTTTTTGGCTTTTGCAAAAGGAAAAGATTTGTCAGGAATCATGATTACCGTGGAGGTAAGCATGCATTTAAATATGCTGCAAACCCGTAATTGAGTGATGTACTCTTCCCATTTCCTGCATCTCTTGTTGAGTCGGCTAGCAAAAAGATGGGTTGTTAGTTGAAAAAAATGATACTAATACTGAGCGATTGATTGGATTTTTTGCAGCATGCTTCATTCATGGCAGAGAAACTTGGGTTTGGTGTGGTAGATGCAGTGATCAAAGCTGTTGATGACTCTGGTTACAGCAAACAGAGCGCCCAGAAAGTGATGATCCAGTCAACAAACAGCTCAACCCTGGTGAAGTTCAAGCAGCTGGCCAAGTATAACCTTGTGTACAAGATCGACGAAGTCGTGAAAGACGCGGCGCCTTCCTCCCTCGCAGACATGAAAAAGTTTGCGGACGCTGCTTCTGTCAGCATCAAGTCCGTTTACCCAGAGTCGAGTAATTTCCTGATAAACCAGACGAACCCTCTCGTCAAGTCCCTGCAGTCTGCTGGCCTTCCAGTCTATGTGTACCTGCTGAGGAACGAGTTCTTTTCTCAGCCGTACGACTTCTTCTCAGACGCCACGTCACAGATCAATGCCCTTGTGCACAAAGGGGGAGAGGGAGGCGGAGTGGATGGACTCATCACCGATTTCCCGGGGACGGCTCACAGATACAAATGTGCGTGCTCTTGTTGCCTTTGTAACCAACATTTTTCATCCCGTTCACCATGGTACATGCTGGAGTGAAGTGAATTCTTCTTGTGTTTGCGCAGTGAACTCGTGCAGGAACATGGGGGACAAGACGCCCTACTACATGCTGCCTCCCCAGCGCGGCGGCCTGGTTGGGGTCATACAGGATAAAGCAGCATTGCCACCAGCAATGGCCCCAGAGCCGGTGTTGACTGTCTCCGACGTGGCGGAGCCGCCCCTTCCTCCGGTGAGCAACACCACACCTCCAGCGCCTTCCCACGCCGCCGCCGATGTCTCCGTCTCGATCCCGATCACTGCAGCGGTGCTAGTGCTATGCGCTTCTCTGCTTATCTGAGGAGCACTAATCATTCTTTTTTTGCCACCTGTTCTATTCTATGTAGCGAGCGATTCATTTTTCCTTTTGCTTTGGGTCTCATTTGGGGTGGTGGATGTTGAGGTTAAATGTTGGATGATTCATGCCTGGATGTGATGTGAACTGGGGACTTGATCTTTCGATGAGAGAGGATAACTACGATTTTGGGTGGGATTTGACCCTCACGATCCGGCTACCAACCGTACAGGAAGAATCGTACACGACTGATATCCTGGCGCAAGAAGAAGGGGCGACCCATATCATCTTGACTTGGTTTTGCTTCCCCTCTTTTTTTAAGAATACCGAGTCGGGTTCTTCTCCTACCAGTATCCGAACCAACTCCACGGCGTTATCGACCGAGCCAACGGCGCGATCGACCTATTCACGAAGGATTTTTCCTGCAAGCAAATCGAAGAACATGCAAGAAAATAATAGCCAAGCAATCTCAAAATTGCGAATATGCTAGATGGGATTAATCTCACAAGATGGGGTTTCAATAGGATGTCTTAACGGTCGCACTAGCCGCTACGAGCGAAGACAAATAAAAGTAGCAATATAGCTAAACTTCTCTAAACAAAACCCGAGTCTAAAACATAATCTAGGGTAACTATTTATTAGAGGCAGACGTGCTGTCGAGTCGGTTCGCTGTGTCCCATCCGAACTCTGCTTCGGGCGTACGTGCACGGGCCCATGTGCACGGGCCCACGTGTAGAGGCCCCGCAGCGTTCCAGGGACAGACTGAGAGTCCACGATCTGATTCCTAATCCAAGTGCTTCGGTCCTGATGCCCTCTGTCTTTGTGCACGTAACATCAAATGATGGTTGTGATGGATCATGGATGGTTCGATGGTGCATGCATGGCATGTACATGCATGTGTACGTGTTCCATGCATATGAACTGCTCCTCATTTTCACACGGCTCTTATAAAAATATTCTGGTATTCTGCATACAATAAAAGAAGGTGTTGTATTTCTACTCCGAGTATTTGGTGTTGATGTGGACATAGCCTCCATCGATGAGACCAAAAATATTATCCTCATATACAATAATCAGGTGATTCCTATTAATAATTATATAAATTATAATTTTATTACTCGGAGTAGAAATACAACACATTCTTTTATTGTATGTAGAATACCAGAATATTTTTACAAGAGCCGTGTGAAAATGAGGAGCAGTTCATATGCATGGAACACATACACATGCATGTACATGCCATGCATGCACCATCGAACCATCCATGATCCATCACAACCATCATTTGATGTTACGTGCACAAGGACAGAGGGCACCAGGACCGAAGCACTTGGATTAGGAATCAGATCGTGGACTCTCAGTCTGGCCCTGGAACGCTGCGGCCTCTACACGTGGGCCCATGCACATGGGCCCGTGCACGTACGCCCGAAGCAGAGTCCGGATGGGACGCAGCGAACCGACTCGACAGCACGTCTGCCTCTAATAAATAGTTACCCTAGATTATGTTTTAGACTCGGGTTTTGTTTAGAGAAGTTTAGCTATATTGCTATTTTTATTTGTCTTCGCTCGTAGCGGCTAGTGCGACCGTCAGAGATTAATCCCATCTAGCATATTCGCAATTTTGAGATTGCTTGGCTATTATTTTCTTGCATGTTCTTCGATTTGCTTGCAGGAAAAATCCTTCTTGGATAGGTCGATCGCGCCGTTGGCTCGGTCGATAACGCCGTGGAGTTGGTTCAGCGATTGCCGTGGATATCAGTCGTGTACGGTTCTTCCTGTACGGTTGGTAGCCGGATTGTGAGGGTCAAGTCCCACCCAAAATCGTAGTTATCCTCTCTCATCGAAAGATCGGGTCCCCAGTTCACATCAAGTGGTATCAGTTTTCAGGTTCATCGGTGACAGATTTACAGTTTTATTAGGTTAGATTGTTTTTCAATCCTACAACCCACAAAAAAAACCAAAAAAATTAGATTAGTTCATCCGCTACACCTATCTTTTTTAGCCTTTAGCAATTTGCATCTAGTATTTGCTTTGTTGAATTTTTGGTTGCATTCATCCTATCATTAGTGCTGGTTTAGATTTGTTTGAAAAGAAATTATCTACTAGATCAATTTTCTTTTTGTCCCCTGTAATTTTCCATCCGAGCTTATCAAAAAGAAAAACGAGATTGCATCTGTTCTTAGCCGCAAGACAATTGGTTTTCTGGACGCTACGCACACACGGCTTAACTTCCGTATTTGTTCATATACATCCGAGATTCTCGCAAGTTATTGCAACCTACAAATCTGAGTTCTGTTCACACGCCTTTCCACGCCATACCTCATCCATCGTATTTCGCGCAACGCCACACACAAGGCCTCTTTGTCTGCCATCCCGTGTTACTATTCTGTCTGCCACCCATCACCGCTGCGTCTCCTTGTGAGTTGCCTGTACGGCTGGTCATAGTGGAGAGTAACTTAGACTAGTAACATACATATGTTACTAGTCTATGTTACTACCTTCATAGTGGGTAGTGTCATAGGTGTGGTAACATAGTTGCCTTCATTTATTACTTTGTAGACTCATTATGCATTGGAAACCGCTATGTGATGGTAACATATTATGTTACTCTATTTGCCTCTCTCCTCATTAACTACTTGCCACATCACCAATTTTGCTTATGTGGCATCTATGTTACTACCTATGTTACTCCCACTATGACCAGCCTACTAGTGCACGTTTGAGTATCCTTTAATTTCTACTCTAGTACTAGTACGTGACCTGATCGTTTCTAGTTGCATCTAATTTGGCAGCCTCTTTCTCTCCTGTTTCATCTTTGTGTATATACTTGAGAGAGAGAGAGAAAAAAAGAAAAGAAAAGAAAAGAAAAAAAAAGAAAAAGAAAAAAAGAGCGAGAAAAAAAAGTGAAGACACAATAAAGTCGAAGAAGAAAAAGTAAGAAAAAAAGAAGATCAGGCTGGTTAGCATCTTTTGGAATATCTCTTACTGTTTGGAACGTTTGCTTTGTTCATATACGTGATATCTGCTGCACATTTTTCTGCTCCCGGCTGCCATACATTGTCATTTATACCTCACTTATATCTAGCTATTTAGAGCTATCATATTTTTATCGATTTTCACTCATTTGATTTAGTATCTGGGCTTAGATTGTTTTCTCTCTTACTAGTCGACTGCCAGCACTAGTTAGGAGTTTGAGCAATTATTCAACTTGCATTGCTTTTTGCTAAATTGTGCCACTAATATTGTGAGTTGAGAAGCCTTTGCCAAGCTACACTTTTTCTACCAATAAGTATAGGTTCCAGCTCTACTGATTCCTGGTTATCGCTTCATCCAATCTTCATCGGTAGTTTGAAGCCAGCACCAACGCGCCGATCACCACCTGTTGCATTGGTAAGAACAAGTAAGATTTTGATACTAAGTTTGAGTGTGAGCGAATTTTGTCCACCATATCCTGTTAGTTGATAGGGATTATACATTGTGTTTTTTTCTCTTTCGCTAACAATGGCACAGGATCAACCCACACTTGAGGGCCTCACCGCGGATGTGAAAGTCACCAGCGAGCGTCTCGCCCAACTTGAGGGTGCTTAGATTGTGGCCGAAGAGAGGCTCAAGGCCATCGAGGATGCACAGGGTGTTGCGAACACACAGCTAAAGGACATCTTGTCACGTCTGGACGAGTTGCGGACTGCACCCCCCGTCAACAACAACGTTGATCCTCGCAACTCCCCGGGAGGCGCCGCTATTTCACGCGCTCGGCGTGTGCCCATGGGTCATCCTCAACACCCAGCTACTGCCACTGATGCTGCCACCATAAACCAGCACCAACAAATTCCTCCCCGTGTCACTGATGAACATGGGGACAATTACGAGGATTATTCTGGTGACACCGAGGTCGACCACCACAATGACCGTGCTCATCAGCAACTGCGTTTCAACCATCAAGGTATGGCACGAGGTCCACATAGGTATGATGTTCGAGACTACGACCACTCAAGTGCTAAAATTAAATTTACTATGCCTGTTTTCAATGGTAAATATAATCCAGATGTTTATCTTGACTGGGAACTTTCCGCTGAACAAAATTTTGCATGTCATGATATTCCTGAGAACCAAAGAGTTAGGGCAGCCACTAGTGAACTTACAAACTTTGCTTCTATGTGGTGGAGTGAATATTGTCGTATTAATGCAAATAATATACCTACTACTTGGGATGCTTTAAAACAAGCTATAAGACAACGTTATGTTCCTTCCTATTATGCTCGTGATAAACTGAATGAATTGCAACGTTTAAAACAAGATAGCAGTTCTGTAGAGGATTATTACCAAGAATTGCAAATTGGCTTAGTGCGATGTGGATTAGTTGAAACAGAAGATGCTATGATGGCTAGATTTTTAGGTGGTTTGAATCGTAATATTCAGGATATATTGGACTATAAGGAGTACAATTCTATTACTCGTTTGTTTCATTTTGCTTGTAAAGCTGAAAGAGAAGTACATGGACGACACAACAAGGGACGAGGTAATTTTTCTACAGGTCGCCGCTCCTCATGGACACCCTCTCCTACAGTTCCGTCCACTACTGAGTCAACACCACCTATCTTGAACAATGATGCACACCCATCAAGTTCAAAATCAGCTACACAATCATCGGAGACTTCAAAAGCAATTTCTCTAGCACCCACCACTTCGTCTGGACGCACAAGGGACATGAAGTGTCATATATGCAAAGGTGGCGGGCACTTGATGAAGGACTGCCCAAATAAACGAACATTCATTGTACGGGAAGACGGTGAGTACTCCTCTGCTAGTGATTTGGATGAAGATACACGTGCTATGCTTGCCACTAATAATGTAGGTGACATTAAGGAGCATGACACAGAGGAGATACATATTAATGCTGAGATGGCCGATCAGTACCCAAGTCTTGTAACGATGCGAGTATTTAGTGCCCAGGTGGGGCATACTGAGATGCCTCAACGCCATAATCTTTTTCAAACTAAGTTTGTTGTCAAAGGGCATTCTGTTCGTGTGATCATTGATGGTGGAAGCTGCAATAATTTGGCGAGTATAGAGATGGTCGAGAAACTTTGCCTCACCACTACGAGACACCCCCATCCATATTACATCCAATGGTTTATCGACTGTGGTAAGTTGAAGGTAACACGTCGTGTGCGAGTACTATTTACACTTGGTTCATATCATGATTATGTTGACTGTGATGTTGTACCTATGCAAGCTTGTTCTTTATTGTTAGGTCGGCCTTGGCAATATGATAATAGTGTTACTCATCATGGTAGAACAAATTCGTATACTCTTGTGTTTGAAGGAAAAACCATCAACTTGCTTCCTATGACCCCTGATGAAATAGTAAATGATGGGAAATCTAAATCAACGGATCGTGCTATGCACACTATGCTTGCTATCCATTCTGAAATGTTTCTATTGAGTGTACCAACTTGTGATCCGGATATACATTGTACCCATATAGTTAGTTTGCATCCCCATAATTCATACATAGACTTTGTGTGGGATCAAACTTTTCATGATATTCCTAATGATGCTATGGCAAATTTATTTCATCCTCATGAGTTAATGCCTTTGGAACGGCCTATATATGTGCATTCCAGTTACCCAGGACCAACCAGATCGGTGGTCACAACACACATTACATTGTCAGGGAGGTTTGAAAGCCAAACACATTGGTTCCCATAGGCACCACTACAGCCTAAAGCAGCCAGTTCATGGGCTGGGACATTACAGGCGCGTGGACAGTGGTAGTCATTCCACTTAATAAAACCGAAACGGAGCAGGTATTTGAGCTCGCGAAAGATGACACCCAGCAAGGATCGATCAGGAGTTCCAGAATTGATGGCCTGCACAAGAGCCAAGCAATCAGTCTGAAAAACAACACGGCCCATGCACATGATCTTCAGCAAACCGGACAGCACGCAGCAGGGCAGAAGCTTCAGCATGAAGAGCATCGTACATGTTTTCCAGCACTCGGCGACAGCGAAGAGGATGTCTCCAGCATGGTCCCGAGCAATGCACCCCCAGCCACCAGGTTGTGACAGGCCCCTAAAAGCTGCATCAATGTTGATTTTAACCACATCCAGAGCTGGCTTAGACCCATTTCTAAATCCTCTGCACTCTTGGCTGTACAAGTTTTGCATTGTATTCCCGCCATTCAATGACATGTCTCGTAACTGACGACTGAAACTCCTCCACTGATGCTCTGTTTTGGTTATGATTCGTTTTGTTCCTCTCTGTCCACCACAACCACAGGAGGCAAATTGCTTTTAGATTTTCATCCTTGGGTATACGAAAGAGCTCCTCCAGCAGCCGGCGAGATGTTTGGCATTCAAGCAGGCTTTGACGAACACCCTTCAGACCACAAGCTCTCCACATTTTCTTTACCTTTTTGCAGCGCAGAAACAAGTGCCCTCCGTCCTCCGGCAGTCGATGGCACACCACGCAACTTGTGTCCAGCTCAACTCCAATGTGCTCCACGTTTCGCAGCAAAGGGTGACTATTGTGAGCCAATCTCCACATGAAGTGATGTACCATCCCAGGGCAATTCACCTGCCAGAGGTGCAGCTACATTTTCTTATCCTCCTCCCGCCCTGACGAGCATTCACCAGTTTGCCGCTGGCATTGGCGCCGAAGAAGGTCGACGTAAATCCTATACGCTGAGCGGACAGAGAATAACCCCTTCCTGTCAAACTGCCATGCCACGAAGTCGTCATGATGTTCAAAGATCGGAATCGACAAGATCACATTTGCATCCTCCTGACAGAAAGTTTGCCTAACCAGCTGAGTATCCCAAGAGTTAGTGTATGGATCAATCAACTCAGCAACCCTAGTCAACAGGGTGCTTCCCCTCCTCGTTCTTGGGTACCTGACCGCACCAGAAGGTAGCCATGGGTCCTGCCAGATCCTAATATTGTCGCCATTGCCAACTCGCCACACCATCCCCTCCTTAATGACCTCTACTCCCTGAAGGATGCTTCACCAAACATAGCTTATGCCAGGAGCAGTTGCAGCAGAAAGAATGTTCCCATCCGGATAATACTTGGCTTGTAGGACACGAGCACAAAAAGAGTCAGGGGCTGACGCCACACCTGCCAGGCAAGCATTGCGATGTTATCACTCTATGATTGTTAAAGAGAAGAACTGATGCATTCAGCCCCCAAGAGTCTAGAGTTGCGGTCCCAGACCAGATTTTGATGTGGGAACTCAGAGAGAGTTCCAGATCGGACGGCCGTCCGATTGACATCGGACGGCGAGATGCTCTTATTGCGCCTATGGCCGCCGGTTGCTTGTGTGGCCACGGCCACAGCTAGGGCAATGATCCAATCTCGAATGTCGTCTGCCTCTACGCCCACGGCCGTGGCGGTGGCGCGGCCGGCGGGGAGGTACGCCGTGTACGTCGCGGCCGTGCCGCTGAGGGCTCCTCAGGGTCCGGCCCAGGCCCTGATGTCTTCGGCCTACTCGTTGGGTCTGTGGGACCTTCAGCACTTCATGGTGCTCCTCCGGCCCGACCCTGCCCGAACCCCAACCCGAGCCCAGGTGATGTGAGGCCAGCCGGAAGGAATCCGTCCTCTCCCTTTTCGACCCCGCAAGATGCTCAGAGGGCGTTTGGCTTGGCTGGCTTGCAGGAGCAGGAGCAGGAGCCGTCGTTGGTGTTCGATTTCCAGCCTCGCCACCCGGAGGATGCTCTCGCCGCCTTCTCCGTGCTCTCGCGGAGCAAAATACCGGGTAGCTAAGCCGCCGGCGCCGGCCTCTCTGCGTGCTTGCTTGGGATTTTCTTTTTCTTTGTCAAGAAGAAACGGAAGCAGAATTCTGATTCATCTTGTCTGCGACGACGGGCGGACAGGGGTGGTTCGGAGGAGAAGGCTGCGGAGGATCCCTGACAGGAGGAGCTGGTTCGTCGGCCTAAGCGACGGCGACGGCGACGCCGCCGACGCCGCCGAGAGGTTCAGCGAGCGCTGGCCGACCGACCTGGTCGTCGGGAACCACGACTGCCGAGACTACACCAACGGTTGGCAGGCACAATTGCCGCTTTACTTGCACATTGACATTGCCATCTCTTCTTTTCATCATCTCAATCTTTTGTTTCTCTGTGTGTGTGTGTGCGCGCATGATCTCGTTCGCAAGGGCTGGTGGAGGTCTTGACAGGACAAAAACGTGTCCTCGACGCGCTGAGATCAGCAGGCCGCCAATGAGGCCGCGCCATCGTGGGGTGGGCCGGACTGCTTTCTTCTTACCTTTCCTTCTTTCTGCTGCACTAGCGTTGTTTACTGAATCTTGCTCCAGACATCGTCTCAACATATTCGTGATATACATACATATGCGTAAATGGTAGTACCATATGGTTGAAAGAGACAGGCTTGGATGATTACGCCAGGTTGATTCACTCTTCTGTTGCTTGTCCGACGGAGTTCATCATGCTTCTTGTGTTACTGTTTTCCAGAGATAAGTTGCAATTCCTTTTAAGGAGAAATAAGTTGCCGTTTCACTTTGCAGATGGTTGATATATCAGGATTCCGACTGCTCTCGCCCATCTGTGAATTCTTCTAATCCTAGACCAAGAAAACATACTGTCTGCAACTACTAATGAAACGCATCAGCCTTCTCGGACAAAGGTGTGGCATAAATAAGAAATGCACTTCGAGGAATTCCTCGGCTGGAGCTTGAAGCAAAAGTAGGAAAAACCAATCAATGTAATCAGGTGCTGGTTGCTGAGTGAGTATCTGGTAATTTGCTGTCAGTAGTTCTTTTACACATATTAATTTGCTATCAGTAGTAAGTGAAGCAAAATGTTTACTAACAAAATGGAGGAAGGAATATCCAGTAGCACTTGGATTATACTAGTATATGGCTTCAGCAAACAAACACAAGTTTCTTCTGGATTCTGTTTTCGAAATGTGTTCCTAAATGAGAGATGTTTTTGTAGTTTAAATTAAACTGATTTAAGCTGCAAAAACGGCTTACATTTAGAAACACAGGGTGTAATTTCTTATATTCTTCTCCATTAGAAGTGGCAACTATACACAGTACATCACATCTCCCTGCTGACCCTAACACCCAATGCCTTCCAAACAATGGCAAGTTAGGACATGATGACCAAGTGCCATCGTTGGCTGGCCACCCTTGGGCTCTGGCTCCCCTCCGTCTCATAATGTAAGACGTTTTTTGACACTACACAAAACGTCTTACATTATGAGACGGAGGGAGTAGCAGTCTAGCACCCAAATGCTTATTGGCGTTTGCCGACTAGTTTGGACATGATGACAGAGACAAAAGGAATGTATCTGGGGGTTGACTATCTCCATTCTTCTTTCTCTCAAGTCTGACAACAGGAGGCTTATCGAGATATCGTCAAAATCGGAGGTCACAACTCACCAACCTAACAAGACAAGGTGATCTGCTGTGACATTTCATCCATGATGGGTGTTTTTACTTTCTGTCTGTAGCCCCTACCTACCCTGGGACTGCACCTTATCAACAAGGTAGCAACTCAAGCCCTGGGCAGGCAATCGATTAGCGCTGTGCCTGCAACACTGGAGGCAGACCCCGGTGTTTAATTAGCTGGCCACCCAAATACCAAAACCTAATCTGCACCGTGCTTTTACTTTCTGTCTGTAGCCAGCTGCAGCATCTTTTCGCTACGTAGGTCCTAATCTTTTAGCTGCACAATCTAATTAAGCCACCGCTACTTTGACTTCTGCCTGAATATAGATTAATCTTGGTGTGCAGAAATGGTAGTGATGTTGCACAACAGATCATCTGATTTGAAGGTGAAAAGATACATCAAGACCATGTTGAAATGAATGTGTTGTTTGTGCGGTATTAATTGATCCTAATGGACTTTCTTTTTTCTTTTTTCCGAAGCGCCTCTACAACAGGGCATATTTTATTAATTATTCATCAAGACTTCACAAAGAAATACATCAATAATTCTGAAGTCACCTTCTTTGGCAACAACAGTCGCTACCGCTCGGGTCGCCCCCCGCTCGGGCGACTCGGGTGGCTCCCCAACCCTAGCCGCCGCCGGGGCTTAGCCCATCCTCCTCCACTCCTCCCGCCGCCGCCGGAGGACGCCGCCAGCTTGCGCCCGGAGGCCGACGGCGGTGGCGGGGGCTCTTCCTCCCTCCCGCATCTCAGGGGTGGCGGGACCCCAACATGCGTGGAGGTGCGGCCGATCTAGAAGCGACGGCGTTAGCTTCGACGGCGGCGGCGGTCGGCCCTGCCTCGGGCCACAGGCGGCTGCTGCTGCGGCTGACCTGGATCGGGCGGCGGCGCGATGCGGTCTTCGGCGGCATGTCATCTGGCTTTAGATCGGCGGCGGCGTCGAGGGCCTGGTGGACTGCTTAGCGGCACCCATGGTAGATCTGTTCTGGCCGGTGTAGCCAGTGGTGGCGGTCATCTTCTTCGTCGGCGGTGGCCGGCCAGAAGCTTGGTGATCGGATCTCGAGATTCATCATCTAGTCCCGTCTGCGAGTTGGGGAGACATGGTTGCCGGTGAAAACCGAGCCGACGGCAGGCGATGGCGGCGTTCTACGCCGTTACCTTGATGAAGGCATCGTCTAACTACTGTCAACCCACTCGTGCTGCTCCGGGGGAAACCCTAGGATCTGGTGTTCTAGATCGGACGATGGCGGCACTGCGGTGTCGTTTCTTTTTTGGGAGCATCGTTTGTGGACCAGCGCTAGAAGTCAGAGGCAGGAGGTGGAGCGGCTTCGTCTTGCACGGAGCTTCGGTGGAGATGTCAAGTCATGCCTGACCGACAGGTGTACGCTTGGTCATGCCTGGTCGGCAGGTGCTACGCATGACAGATCCTCCAAGGACTTCAAGCTGTGTCGGCTGGTGATACTTGGCAGCATGGCGCTGAGGTGTATCAGTGACGACCGCGACGTGTTCAGCTGTTTGCGCGCAGGGAGGAGGTGCCGTTGGGTGCCGTGGTGGCGTCGACGATAGCTGGACCGAGCAAGGTTGATGCATCAGTACAGTTCTGAAGATGGAGCGGTGGTAGTTGGCGGCGGCGGCCTCTGAGAGCACGCCGGACCAGTGTGTGCCCCAGACCCGGCAAGTGGCTAGGTTGGGGTCTCAGGTTGTAGATGTTAGGCTTGGCTGCGATATCTGTTTGGTATTAGGCTCAGGCTATCTGCGCCCCTTCATCAACTGGATAGGTGTAGCGACAGTTTGTTGCTTAGACGGCGGCTTTAGTCTTACTGTTGTATTGATTTTGTAAGGTCTTGTGACAATAATTAATAAAGTGTCCGTATTCATCGCTCAGATGCAGAGGCCGGGGGTCATCCTCCTTTTCTAAAAAAAACAGTCGCTACACCTATCAAGTGATGAAGGAGGTGCACATGATCGGGGCCGCCTACCCTAACCTCGCACCAACGCCGAACATCAAAACCGGAAGCCCCAACCAAACCATCAAACGGTGGGTCGAGGGCACAAACTGGTCCAGCATACTAACAGCGGGCGCCGCATGCACACGCTCCAGAGGCCGCCAAGAACCATCTTCCGTCGATCCCTCTTCAGAACTGGTTTCAATGTACTGACCTTGCCAGGCCTGCCGTCGACGCCACCACGACGCAAGACGGCGCCACCTCCCTACACGCGTCGATCATCCCGCATCCATCGCCGAGACCCTACCACGCCACGCCATCGAGACTCCACGTCGTTGATGTGTCACAAGCAACATCGCCCCATCGCTGAAACCGTCCACTGGTCCCTCTAGATGATGAACAACTCCAAGAATGACGCCCCCACGGGAGGAACGACACATGAGCGTTGTCATCACCCGATCAACTGATAAGGGTTTCCCTCGGAGGTAGCGGAATGAAGTTGGAGCTTCACCTCGATGATGCTTTCAAGAAGAAAACGATGCCAAGGGCATCGCCATCATCGGCTACGCCCACTGACCGAAGACAAGGTCTGATGTAGGGTGGAACCCTAAGGCTGATCTTTCATGATTTGGAGGGGATCTCACGAAGAACACGAAGAACACACGAGAGGGTAAACGAGAGGGAACACTCAAATCAACGAGAAATGATCACACATGTGCTAGATCCATGAACATAAAGAGTGATACATGATCCAAAACACAACAAGAGACGATACAAACGGTCGGTAGTTCTTCCCAATCCGTGACGAGATGGGGTCTTGAATCCGCGAGGGGATCTTCCCTTGACGGGGTCTTGAATCCACTTGGGATCTTCTCCGTGGAGGCCTCCGTCTGCAACGGAGTATATATCAAGTGGATGAGCAAAGCTCTATCTCTAAAATGAGCTAAAACCAATGCTAACCCTAACAAGAGGGAGGAGGAGGAGTATATATAGTCTAGGGGCGAAAGGGTACATGGGCTTCGGCCCAACACGCTGTGCACAACAGGCGTCGGACGTCCGACCGTTACCGGTCGTCCAGTGGCTCGTGAGGGTTCGACGTCCGGTAATGCTCGGACTTCCGACATTTCGGCTCTGATCAGGTGGCGCCAGATATCCTGAGGCGGTCGGTCGTCCGGTCGTCAGTCGTCCGGCGAGCTCGGATTTCCGCTATTTTTCTTCTGTGAGGTGGCACCGGATTTCTGGAGGGGCTCTGTTGTCCGGTCGCTGGGGAGGTGTCAGATGTCCAATCCATGGCGGTTGTTCGGCCGCTGTAGCATTCGCTGGTTGGCCCTTCAGTATGGTGGAGGCTCCAGGCATCGGAAGTCAGACGTCCGACGTGGTCCAGTCGTCCGGTGGCTGTAGACTTCAGGCAGCTTCTCCGTTTAGTCCTTGTATTTGGTGTCCTTGCTGTCTTGTCCGTTGGATGTAGTTGCTCCGTGGCTTCCCTCTAAGTACCTGATCACACATAGGGTCTCCACTTGAGGTAGTAGCCATGTCTCACATGTGAAAAGTGGTAGTTCGGAGAGGAGCGAGTTCACCTTAGTTTCAATAGCCCTTGCTCGAGCTCTAGTCATTGGTCCATGTGGTGTCGTAGGAGATGAAGGTAGGTCCATGGGGATGACCGTAGGATGCTCCGCATCAAGATCTTCATATGGATATGCCCCACGAGATTCCAACCGACATCCTGTACACCGGCTAGACCAACTTCAAAGCCCCAGATCAGGCTGCCTAGATCCGGCGACTACCCACAGCAATACTGCCACCACGGGATCCCTGACTCTCTGGCCATTGCCGGAGAATGGCACCGCTAGAGCCTGTGGGCGGGCTGCCACCCCACCTCCCCAAACCATGAGAGTCATCGGGAAGGATCCCTGTCCCGCTCGTCATTGTCGCTGATCCGAACCAACAGGAGCCAAAGCCACCAGATCACGGGTACAACTCCGCCTCGGACATGGGCACCACCACACCATGCTGCCAAGGGCCGCCTGAGCTTCAGCTGCTGCCGCCGCCCCGGGATCCAGGGCGAACGTCGCTGCCGCCACCAGCCACACCCCCATACCTCCGGCAGAACCCCACCAGCAACACAGCAAGCACCGCTGCTGTGAGGGCCGCACCCCGTGGATCCAGGAGAGGGAGGAGAGGCCCTCCTCCGCCGCCGTTGCACGACGGAGGGGGACGTGGGTCGCTGGCAGCAAAGGTTGAGGCCTCCTGTGTCGCTGTGCGGGGGGGGGGGGGGGGGGCGAGAGGAGTCTGCTCGAGAGGAGTTCTCTAATCATAATGGACTTTTCTTACAAAAGGAGGATGAACCCCGGCCCTGCAGTTGATGCCACCACGATGTCAGACAACGCCACCTCCCTATGCGCGTCCATCATCACACATCCGTTGCCGAGACCCTGCTGTGCCACGCCGCCGAGACTCCACATCGCCGATGCGAATAAGAAACACCGCTCCACCAGTAAAACAGTAAAACCGTCCACTTGTCCCTCGATCCAGTGCACACCTCCAAGAATGACGCCCCCAAGGAGGGAACGACACGAGAGCGCCGCCATCATCCGATCAATTGATCAAGGGTTTAATGGACTTATCTGCTCATTTTTGGTTTGTTTGGAAAAGACATGCTGCAAGTCATTTTCCGTGCTGACCATCCATTTTGTTTTGTATAAAAGATTTTCATATCTCCTCCTATGCCTCTAGAGTCTAGAAACTACTCATGACTAGCGTGGCCACTTGTGAAATCACAACCACTAAGCTTGGAGATTGAGACACGCTCATTTCAGTGTGATATTTGGATTCGCATCGGTGGAAATTCGACGAAACACGCTAGAGTCATTGTCGCATATCCGGAGCGGGGTTGCTGGTAGGTTGTACTTACTGAAGTGGCGCGATCTTGGATATCTGGATACCACTACCACTATGCATACGTACATGATCCTCACCGTCACCGGCCATCATGATCATGGTCACAGGCTATATATTTCAGGTTGGGATCTCAAGTATCAGCCCTGAGGCCTGAATTTGATCTCGTATCAGTGAAATCCTGCTTTTTGGCACACCCACTCATTTCTCTCCATGGTCAGCTCTTTGTACCATGATTGTGATGTCACAATGGCTTTCAGAATGTACGGACAGCACAGGCGCGCCTCTGAAATGTCGTATGGTCAAGTGTCATTTGCGTCTACTACATGCTCGAGTGCTTGCTAGTGGTTATGTTCAGTGAGGAAGCTCCGATCAGTGGGCAGTAGCCACCTGAAGCTTTCTGTTGCCATGGTGAATTCACCAGCCCGGTGTACATCAAATTTAGAGTTAACCGAATTTAGCCTTTCAGAACTAGAGATTCGCTGCAGTAGTTCCCCAGAAAGAGTCGGTCATACAAGTGGTCTGACTCTGACAGAACAACGTGACTGTAGGCATTCTCAGTGCTCACCCTTCATCAGAAAGAAAAAAAAAAGAAAGATAAGATAGGGACAAATGTTTATTTCCCTTAAAAGTTCTAGAAGGAAATAAAATGAAATCGGAGCGTCAAAAGAACAAAGAACGAAACCAAAGGGTACAAAAAAAGGAAGAGATGAATCTTTGTTGACATGTAGAGTAAATTGCAGTGACCTTCAGAAGTTGAGATTAACCGAGAACGCTACAGTACATAACATAGGCTAAGAGAAGCCAATCGGCATGGCATCTCTACTCTCTAGTAGTGGTGGTGGACTGGTGGCGGTGGTGGTGGTGACCTTTACGTACATCCAAGATACATCACTCTAATACTCTACTAGTTATACACCATACACAGCTAGTTATACGCAACCCCAATCGTACATACTTACACAATCCTACGCGTAGATGGCATAGCGCATGCTCTCGCGCACCATGAGGTGGCTGACCTCGTCGGCCCGTGGCCGCCATACGCTCGCCGCCCAGGCTTCCTCCGTCGGCAGGTCCTCGCCGTCGAAGCGGACGGCGCACGCTAGTGCCAGGAGCGCCCTGGCCAGGGCGCCGCCCACGCTCGGCGCCACCGCCGCGGCGGCGCCGGCATCGCCGAGGCCGAGCGCGCTCTCGTCCACCACCCGCGCCGTAGACCTCCTCCCCCTGCGCCGCCGCCACCGCAGGCCCTGCCGGACGAGCGCCACCACGTCGCCCCACATGTCGACCGCCGGCAAGAAGCTAGACACGGGCGGCACAGCAGTATGGAATGTACTGATCACACGTACGTACGTGCGCGGCCTGTCCTCGAACTCTCACCACCAGAGCTTGGCGGGGACACGGCAGCCGAAGCACATCCTTACGTGCACGCACACTCTTGTGGATCACACGGCTCGCACCACGCCCATGGATCCTCCCGTGCTTGGAGCGACCAGCTGCGTCGTCCACACACACAGCATCTCGGTGGGGGTTGTGGCAGATCACAGGTATGGTATATATGCGCGCTGGTCCGAGGGAACTAGAAGGGAGCAGAGGTGGGAGATGGTGGAAGCACGCAGGGATCACGATGGTTTATATGGAGGGAGGAAGAGGAGACAGGCGGAAGAAGATGATGGTGGTGGGGAGAGGGGAGCACTCAACGGCACGTACTAGTGGGGGTGGATTCCGCTGTGCGCCTCTGTGGTGCTGGTGGTGCTTGTTTCTTTCCTTCACCGTGTGCGAGTGTGACGGGGAGACGCAAGCCAAACCCAAACTAACGCTGTGCTCTGTGCATGGAAGCAATTCCCCCCCTTCTTTCTTAGAGATAAATGTTTCCTATATACTGTAGATGTTGTTTGCTTACGGCATAATAACGTCACCGGTGTTTTCCTATAAACTTCGTTCGCAAGTCGACTAAGGAAAGCCTTCCTCCCCTCAATCTTCACCGGCGAGTTTATGGATTCGCCTCCACTCCGCCTGCCGCTCTGGCGGCGGTGGCGGGAAGGGGATTTCTGGTGCCTCGAATCCGGCTAGTAGATAGGTAGCGGTTTAGTCCTCACAGGGACGCGTTTGGACGGATGGCGGCACTTCCTCTCCGAGTCAGTCTTCCGGATTTCGGTCCTCCTCAAGTTCGTCCGCTGGGACGGATTAGACGAAGTTTCGGCATAGATTCCTGCCAGCTCCTCAGGTCGGTGAGGTTAGGGTTTCTCGTCGTGCATACACAACGGCGATATTTGGTGTCAGTTTCTTCAGATCTATTCAAGGATTCAAAGGCGACGTGTGCGGCTCTGGGGCGCTGGTCCTTAAGGGCACGTGCACGAAGACTTCCCGACTATCATTGACAAGGTCAGGCCGGCTCCGGTACGGACGCAGTGACAATGGTGCGTTGGCTGCTCGTTCCGGCGGTGGCAATGGTCACTCAGTGGTCCATGAACCTTGATGTAATTTTTATTATGTTTGAGGTGTTTTATACTTCCGATGAATCTTTATAATAGATTTGATTCGTCAAAAAGAAAGAAAAACGTATAACTCCATCCTCCGGACTAGAGTGGGAAATATATGAGTAAATCACTAGCATGGCATTAACACAAGTAAACGCATACTGATATTCAGTTAAGCAAGCACATACTACGATAATTGCAGAAAGATGTACGTATAACGGATAGCATGGCTAAAACAGTAGGAGCGGGATAAACGAGTTATACCCTCCAATAGGCCATGCAGAGGCCGCGGCGGCGGTGGCGGCAGCATCATCCTCGGCGACCTTCGCTTCCCAAAAACTTCGCACACTTATATAGGCGCAGCCGCGTGGAGAGACGTGGGTCGAGCGATCCAACGTCTCAGATCGTGGCTCAGCTGTCAGAAAACTCTCCGTTACTGACGAGGCGGGCGGCGGAGGAGGAGTGTGACGCCCGGATGATTAGGCTACAATAATTCCACGCTAATGATGCCACATCACCTCGGTTACTGTTACTAATCTCGCGATGGTTCAGAAACGGTTCGAATTCAAATTTAAAATCGAGTCAAACAATTAAAGTTTTCAAAAGTCAAAACTAAAATGTGCTTAATGTGGCAAATAAATCATGGATATTATTGGTGGAGTAACAACATCTTTATAAAATATTTAAATACCCTAAAGTGATTAAAACAACATCAAAAACAATTAGTTATACTCCTAATATATTTTACCAAATACTAAACTATTTTTATTCTGGGGTAAAACTTCTTAGAATAGTGGATTAATTTGACACTCTACTTTTAGAGCTATTTTCATATTTTACTAAACAAAAATATAGTGCAACTAAAATAAAACAGAAAGAAAATGAGAAAACAACAACAAAAGGAAAATAAAAGCCCCACCCCTCGCTGGGCCTCGGCCCAGCTGGCCACGGGGCTAGCCAGGCCGCCCAGCCGGCCCACTTGGCCCGCCCCCCCCCACTCACTCCCTTATCCCCTCGCAACCGGAAACCCTAGCCCGATCCACCACCACTCCCCCTCGCCTCCTCCCCCGATTCCCCCTGGATCGGGATCGACCCCTCCACTCTCCCCTCACGCCTCGCTCCTCTCGCTCCCTCCCGATCCGGATCGGGGCGCAACGGCGCCCCCTCGCCGCCGCTTCGCTAAGGCCGCCGCCCCTCCCGGACTCCTCCGCGCCCCTCCTCTCACCTCCCTCGACTGGATTGGGGCAGCGCCCCGCTGCCCACCTCGGCGGGCGCCTCCCATCCCCGCCACCAGGCTGGCGCCCCTCGTCGAGTCCACCCCATCGTCGGACCATGCCGGCAGGGTCCTGCCTGCGCGCACTGAACCCGGCCGCAGCCGCTCCCAGCGAGTCGCCCCGCTCCGACGCCCTCCAACGCCGGCAGGCCGCCGGCCACGACCACCACGACCCGTTCCGGCCTCCCCAAGCTCCTCTACTGCTCGATGTGAGCACCTCGCATATCCCCCCCCCATGGTGCCGCTGCTGCTCTTACTTCCTGTTACGGCTGCTCATGCTTAGCTACTGCTGCTCCTGCCGTTGCGTTGCCGTTGTCGCTGCGTCGTCCCCTTGTTGCTAGTGCGCCACCGCGCCCCGGCTCCCCTGCCGCCCGCGGGCCTGCTCGTTGCGGCCCCGCACTCCGTTTCCCTCCCACGCCGGCCGGCCACTGGCCTCGCCACGCCCATGGCTGCCCCCCTGCCTGCCGATCTGGGCGCTCGCCCAGTCGGGCGCCGATGCCCAGCGCCCGCACCCGCGGCAACCGCACGCCCGTTAGGCCCTGGGCCTATGACAGATGGGCCCCCAGCCCCAGAACGATTAAAAAAAAAAGAATTAAAAGAATTAAAAATATATATATATAATAAATAAATAAATAAATTAATTAACTAATTAATTAATTAACTAACTAATTAATTAACTTATCTAATCTTGTTTAGTTTAACTAATTAAGATTAATTAACCTAATCACTAATTAACCTAATTAACTGTTAAGTAAATAATTAATCTAATTAATCCTGGTTAATTAACCTAATAACTAATTAACCTAATTAACTACTGTTAATTAAACTTAATTAGGTTAATTAGTTAACAGTGTATGACGAACGGGACCCACCTGTCAGGGTTGACTCAGTCAACCCCTGTTGACTGCTGACGTCAGCATGACATCATGCTGACGTCATAAATACATTTTTTGAATTAATTAAATAAATAATTAAATTCCAGAAATTAATAAAATCTTTAGAAAATCATATCTTTTAATCCGTAACTCGGATTTAAATATTTTCAACATGAAAGTTGTTCAGAACGACGAGACGAATCCGGATACGCGGTCCGTTCGTCCGCCACACCCCCCTAACCTATCGAACCCGCAACTTTCCCCCTCCGGCTCCTCTGCCCGAAAACACGAAACACCGGGAATACTTTCCCGGATGTTTTCCCCCCTTCACCGGTATCACCTACTACCGCGTTAGGGCACACCGAACACCGCGTATTGCCTTGAGATATTTTTGTGGTGCTTTGTTTGCTCTGTATTCATTATTTCTTCCCCCTCTTCTCTCCGGTAGACTACGAGACCGACGCTGCTGCTGACCAGTTCGACTACAGAGTTGACGACCCCTCTCTCTTGCCAGAGCAACCAGGCAAGCCCCCCCCCTTGATCACCAGATATCGCATACTCTTCTCTATACTGCTTGCATTAGAGTAGTGTAGCATGTTACTGCTTTCCGTTAATCCTATTCTGATGCATAGCCTGTCATTGCTGCTACAGTCATTGATACCTTACCCGCAATCCTAAATGCTTAGTATAGGATGCTAGTGTTCCATCAGTGACCCTACACTCTTGTCCGTCTGCCATGCTATACTACTGGGCTGTGATCACTTTGGGAGGTGATCACGGGCATATACTATATATTTTACACTGTTACATTACTGGTGATACTGTTTGGAGGTGGGGGCTGAAAGGACAGGTGGCTCCATCCCGGTAGAGGTGGGCCTGGGTTCCCGACGGCCCTCGACTGTTACTTTGTGGCGGAGCGACAGGGCAGGTTGAGTCCACCTAGGAGACAGGTGGGCCTGGCCCTGTTCGGCGTTCGCGGATACTTAACACGCTTAACGAGATCTTGGTATTTGATCTGAGTCGGCTACGAGCCTATACGCACTAACCATCTACGTGGGAGTAGTTATGGGTATCCCGACGTCGTGGTATCAGCCGAAGCACTTCAGACGTCAGCGACGGAGCGGCGCGCGCCGGATTGGACTGGAACGCCTCTAGGCTAGGTCTGCTTCCGGCCGCCCTCGCAACGTGCAGGTGTGCTATGGGCGATGGGCCCAGACCCCTGTGCGCTTAGGTTTAAACCGGCGTGCTGGCCTCTCTGTTTTGCCTAGGTGGGGCTACGACGTGTTGATCTTCCGAGGCCGGGCATGACCCAGGAAAGTGTGTCCGGCCAAATGGGATCGAGCGTGTTGGGTTATGTGGTGCACCCCTGCAGGGAAGTTAATCTATTCGAATAGCCGTGATCTTCGGTAACAGGACGACTTGGAGTTGTACCTTGACCTTATGACAACTAGAACCGGATACTTAATAAAACACACCCTTCCAAGTTCCACAGACAACCCGGTGATCGCTTTTCCGCAGGGCGACGAGGAGAGGATCGCCGGGTAGGATTATGCTATGCGATGCTACTGGAGATGCTGCTTGGAGATGCTACTTGGAGATGCTACTTGGAGGACTACAATATACTCTCTTCTATATGCTGCAAGACGAAGGCTACCAGAAGCGTAGTCTTCGACAGGATTAGCTATCCCCCTCTTATTCTGGCATTCTGCAGTTCAGTCCACCGATATGGCCTCCTTACACATATACCCATGCATATGTAGTGTAGCTCCTTGCTTGCGAGTACTTTGGATGAGTACTCACGGTTGCTTTTCTCCCTCTTTTCCCCTTTCCCTTCTACCTGGTTGTCGCAACCAGATGCTGGAGTCCAGGAGCCAGACGCCACCGTCGACGACGACCCCTACTACACCGGAGGTGCCTACTACTACGTGTTGCCCGCTGATGACGACCAGGAGTGACCTAGGAGGATCCCAGGCAGGAGGCCTGCTCCTCTTTCGATCTGTATCCCAGTTTGTGCTAGCCATCTTATGGCACCCTGTTTAACTTATGTCTGTACTCAGATATTGTTGCTTCCGCTGACTCGTCTATGATCGAGCACTTGTATTCGAGCCCTCGAGGCCCCTGGCTTGTATTATGATGCTTGTATGACTTATTTTATTTGTAGAGTTGTGTTGTGATATCTTCCCGTGAGTCCCTGATCTTGATCGTACACATTTGCGTGCATGATTAGTGTACGATTAAATCGGGGGCGTCACAAGTTGGTATCAGAGCCGACTGCCTGTAGGAATCCCCCTTCCAACTCCTTGGCCGAAGTCGAGTCTAGACTTTGCAAAATTTTACTAACATGGCTGTGTGCCTTACGGGCCCACGTCGCCATTTGGGTGGTATTAGGATCTTTTATTCCTCGACCTATACTCTGGGACTCTGATCTCTCTTCTATTCGGGTTAAATGATTTTGCTAAAAACAAACTAACTTTAGGTTCTCGGAAATAATTTCTCCCGGAGAATCCCTCACTTCAGATGATCACCAGCTGCACTAGAAGATTCTGAAGATACTCTCCGATATTCTCTAGAGACCTTGTGACCGTTGCTTTTGCCATTCCCTTCCACCGAAATATCCCTATGGATAAATACTTACACCTGTCGTGCTTACTTTTATTCCCAGTTGATCTTGTTATTACAAGATACCCCGAAATTTTCTCTAATGTTCCAAGAATCCTTTTGTGCCTACTGCCTTGCAGTTCCTTGTCGCCTGAATACCCCTACGGATAATTTCTCGCACTTACCGAGTATCCACTCATCCCCAGTTGATGCATGTATGTCACGAATCCTCGAAATACCATTCGATCTTCCGAAAATCCTGAGCATCCTATTGCTCTTGAAATTCTTGATTACTTGCATTATGGTTAATCCCATAAGTCTAGTAATCTTGTTGACATCCATTGTCATTATCATTTGAGTCCGTTGATTCGATTTGTTGCGAATGCTCGCAATCCTCAAACAGATCCTAGAATTCCTCCTTCCGGCTCAGACGTCATTTTTGAACATGAGCTGGTTCTCGACCAATCAATTGCCGTCGGTTGTGCCCCTAAGTCTATTGAACTTATCCATCCTTGGTCAGAGCGTCTGCTTCTGATCCTTTGTTTTGGAAATCATAATTCCTTTGTTATCTAAGCATCAAATTATTCAGTTGTCCTATAATATGATGCCCGTGCATTCTTTCTTCCTCTGATTGAGTACCGATACTCATATCAGCTCCGTTGTGGATCGCCCGATCCATTGTTGGATTTTACCTGACAACGCCCTTCATATTCAATAACCTTGTGAGCCTTTCCTCTGATACATAATGCCTTTGGTAAATTGTATCCTCTGCTTTCTCAACCATGCTCTGCTTTCGAGCTGGTGATATCTACTATTGAAGCTTGTGGTATATATTTCCACGATAACCTGATGGGTTGAACATATGCCTTCTCTAAAACGTGTGAACCCGAAAGTTTTCACGAGTCATACACTCCTGGTATTATGCCAGATAAAATTTCAACACTACAACTTCCTCGAAAGTGAGAAGTGGATGAAAGGTTATACATTGGAGAAGTGGGAGTCGACCTTGAACTTTATGTTCATGCCCATGGACACGTTGTACATCTTCTCATCGAAGCTTCTTTTAAAACTAATTATTCCCTTGATATAAGTTCATCTTATATCTGGGGTCTGCCCTTTTACAATCGTGGTTCCGACCATGTTCTCCTTTAAATACCATTTTCGATGCAAGTGTAAGCACTTGTCTTCTGTGGATCAATACCCCGGTCCAACCTCTACTTTGATCCGTCTTCGAGTATTACCCCCCTGGTATCTCGAGATTATCTTGGAACTGCATAACTTCTTATGAGTTCTTCATCAAGTACTACATTCTCAGTGATTACAATGTTTCATGGGCTCTGAGTTATTAAACACTCAAAGACACCGATAACTGAGCCGAGTCCGCACTACGGTTCAACAACTCTTAGTAATCTTCTTTAAGTACGAGTTTGTACCCGATCACGCCATTCCTAGCCTGTTTGGCTATATCATTGTCTTGATGATTTTAACTGTGCTACCCGGTCCTTCTTCTCGGAGCACAATTTTCGACGATGAACTAACCTTACGTCGATCCTCATCGTCATACCATTTCGCCTTGAACAACAAGCTTGGTTTCGAGTTGTGTCGTACCCTTGGTTCCTATAACCTTTCAATTCATCATTACTTTGACTTGATGTCGTCGCCGATCGATTACATCTTCATGAACTCTCGCGACAAAGGTTTCGAGATCGTCAACATTCTGAGCTCATCCAGGATATCAATTGGATTCATGATGAGAAATACCATCCTTGCCTCGATGAATTGTATTATCATCGACCACTTTATTGCCTTCCCACCAACACAAGCTTGTTCATGTTTGGTGTTATACCTTGAGTTCCTTGCTGTCCAGCAATTGATCTTCCTTACCTCGGAAGTATTACCATCTCTTTTTGTCAAGAATGTGGTGAGAATTTCACCACCTCTTAATAATTCTTGATATCATAATACTTCTTGCCATCTTCGTTCATTCCTTGGTCCTCGTATTGTTTTCAACCGGAATACCGACATTGGAGCTATGCCGTGTGAATTCTAAACTCCTAGCAACCCTATAGCTTTGAAGTGAATGGGCGATAGTTCATTCTAAGTCCTTCGTTAATTGAATCACCATTCTGACATTGGTCATGCAACCCAACCCATATTTCGGGCGCACATTTCAACCAATGTTTATTTGTGTATGTTTTCCTCGAGCATACTTCCTTATATCATTTGATTTGGCAAATGTTATCTCCTTGTTCACTTAATGGTGGAAATCCATCTTTTGGGGAATCTCGGCGAATTGCCGTTGAGTTCACCAGACACCTCCTTGTCCTCTCCTTGGTTTAATGATGAACTATTGTTTCAGGAACCCGCTCCCATAGTTCATTTCCCGAGAATCTTACAATGTCATTTCGTCGATATGTGCCGCAGCTTTTCTTCTCGGACATCCTGAGTCTGAGGTATCCTGACACCAATCGGATCTGAATCTCGGTCAGATATGATGGTTGGGACTTTTTCCAATAGTTATGATGTTGATCCTTTGATGACCCGGTAACATGATGTCATGCCTAGCACCCCCCCCTCGGCTGGAGGACCTATCACTATAGATTCCTTTTCAGCAAGGTTATCCGTTCATCCATGGGGAAATTGTAAGACTTATTCTACAAGTTATTCCTGATGGATCCTTCGTGTTTCCAAAGTTTGATCTTCCCCTGAAGACCATGTCAATTCTATCTCGAAGCATGGCTATGGTACTCCGATGTTTCAACAAGAACATTTGAAGCCCAATGCTAAACGTTTCTTGCTCAATTATCCAAACACCGCTGTATGTATAATGTCATGAAAATTTCTCTCCCCTCACCTAGAGGCTTTTCTACTTTTTATCCTGTCATGGATATCATGCTCCGCTTGTCCTTGGAAGGGATATACCCTTGAAATATGTGTTTAAACACATTTTCCTTTTCATTGTTCTGTTTAATCTGATAATCTTGTTTTCCGTTCTATTGGTTGGTTTAACCTTTCTTGAGGTCTATATAATCTAAGCAGTATTATTCTCCTGCTTAGGTAAACACCTCGGTGTACAACTCTGTCAGTAAGACCCTGTTGTAATTGTCGATAGCATTCCGGTCACCACCGATGGACGAGAACTTTGCCTATTGGTCCGCCTCGTTCAACGAGCAGGAAAATGGTTCTCTTCGTCCCTCGCCCCTGGTACCGACATTGTGCCGACATAACTGATAGGCTACCCTCTGACATGCCTTGCTATTGTGACCATGCGAGATGTCACCGCTCCTATTTTTAACCCACATGGTGGGCCCATAACCCACAGTTCCACAGGATCGAAACCTGACTCTCCTGTACACCCCCTGTTCCCAAAGTTATTCCTCACGCGTGGCCTCGTGTGTAATTCGCGAGCCACCTTCTGATGTGATCCTCAATCCTGGTATTAAATACAATACTTGTTTCCGTTGCTTTGAACCCCTTTCACACTCTGTTACACGCAACGAACGATTGCCTACCCGTTTGAAACTTCTCATGGTACCTCCTTACTTTACTCTCGATATTTTCTTAAGTTTTAGTTCGAGAGTTACTTTCCGCTACCTTCCCCGATGTTAACTACCAGATAGTCAACCTTGTAGAGGTCCGTTCTCCCGGAATATACCCACCCTTTATTCTTTCGTAAGTACGATTGAGTTCTCGAAGAAAGGAAGCCGACTTCATCATGATGATTGAAGCATAGGAATAAAGACATCAATATATTGGACCGGCCTCTTCGAGAAGAGCAACCAAGACTGAGAAGAACCGTTAGAATTTCGTAACCTGAATTTTCCCGTTAGTCCCCCTCTTAAATCTCGGGACGAGATTTCTTGTAGTGGAGGAGAATTGTGACGCCCGGATGATTAGGCTACAATAATTCCACGCTAATGATGCCACATCACCTCGGTTACTGTTACTAATCTCGCGATGGTTCAGAAACGGTTCGAATTCAAATTTAAAATCGAGTCAAACAATTAAAGTTTTCAAAAGTCAAAACTAAAATGTGCTTAATGTGGCAAATAAATCATGGATATTATTGGTGGAGTAACAACATCTTTATAAAATATTTAAATACCCTAAAGTGATTAAAACAACATCAAAAACAATTAGTTATACTCCTAATATATTTTACCAAATACTAAACTATTTTTATTCTGGGGTAAAACTTCTTAGAATAGTGGATTAATTTGACACTCTACTTTTAGAGCTATTTTCATATTTTACTAAACCAAAAATATAGTGCAACTAAAATAAAACAGAAAGAAAATGAGAAAACAACAACAAAAGGAAAATAAAAGCCCCACCCCTCGCTGGGCCTGGGCCCAGCTGGCCACGGGGCTAGCCAGGCCGCCCAGCCGGCCCACTTGGCCCGCCCCCCCCCACTCACTCCCTTATCCCCTCGCAACCGGAAACCCTAGCCCGATCCACCACCACTCCCCCTCGCCTCCTCCCCCGATTCCCCCTGGATCGGGATCGACCCCTCCACTCTCCCCTCACGCCTCGCTCCTCTCGCTCCCTCCCGATCCGGATCGGGGCGCAACGGTGCCCCCTCGCCGCCGCTTCGCTAAGGCCGCCGCCCCTCCCGGACTCCTCCGCGCCCCTCCTCTCACCTCCCTCGACTGGATTGGGGCAGCGCCCCGCTGCCCACCTCGGCGGGCGCCTCCCATCCCCGCCACCAGGCTGGCACCCCTCGTCGAGTCCACCCCATCGTCGGACCATGCCGGCAGGGTCCTGCCTGCGCGCACTGAACCCGGTCGCAGCCGCTCCCAGCGAGTCGCCCCGCTCCGACGCCCTCCAACGCCGGCAGGCCGCCGGCCACGACCACCACGACCCGTTCCGGCCTCCCCAAGCTCCTCTACTGCTCGATGTGAGCACCTCGCATATCCCCCCCCATGGTGCCGCTGCTGCTCTTACTTCCTGTTACGGCTGCTCATGCTTAGCTACTGCTGCTCCTGCCGTTGCGTTGCCGTTGTCGCTGCGTCGTCCCCTTGTTGCTAGTGCGCCACCGCGCCCCGGCTCCCCTGCCGCCCGCGGGCCTGCTCGTTGCGGCCCCGCACTCCGTTTCCCTCCCACGCCGGCCGGCCACTGGCCTCGCCACGCCCATGGCTGCCCCCCTGCCTGCCGATCTGGGCGCTCGCCCAGTCGGGCGCCGATGCCCAGCGCCCGCACCCGCGGCAACCGCACGCCCGTTAGGCCCTGGGCCTATGACAGATGGGCCCCCAGCCCCAGAACGATTAAAAAAAAAGAATTAAAAGAATTATATATATATATATATAATAAATAAATAAATAAATAAATTAACTAATTAATTAATTAATTAACTAATTAATTAACTTATCTAATCTTGTTTAGTTTAACTAATTAAGATTAATTAACCTAATCACTAATTAACCTAATTAACTGTTAAGTAAATAATTAATCTAATTAATCCTGGTTAATTAACCTAATAACTAATTAACCTAATTAACTACTGTTAATTAAACTTAATTAGGTTAATTAGTTAACAGTGTATGACGAACGGGACCCACCTGTCAGGGTTGACTCAGTCAACCCCTGTTGACTGCTGACGTCAGCATGACATCATGCTGACGTCATAAATACATTTTTTTGAATTAATTAAATAAATAATTAAATTCCAGAAATTAATAAAATCTTTAGAAAATCATATCTTTTAATCCGTAACTCGGATTTAAATATTTTCAACATGAAAGTTGTTCAGAACGACGAGACGAATCCGGATACGCGGTCCGTTCGTCCGCCACACCCCCCTAACCTATCGAACCCGCAACTTTCCCCCTCCGGCTCCTCTGCCCGAAAACACGAAACACCGGGAATACTTTCCCGGATGTTTTCCCCCCTTCACCGGTATCACCTACTACCGCGTTAGGGCACACCGAACACCGCGTATTGCCTTGAGATATTTTTGTGGTGCTTTGTTTGCTCTGTATTCATTATTTCTTCCCCCTCTTCTCTCCGGTAGACTACGAGACCGACGCTGCTGCTGACCAGTTCGACTACAGAGTTGACGACCCCTCTCTCTTGCCAGAGCAACCAGGCAAGCCCCCCCCCTTGATCACCAGATATCGCCTACTCTTCTCTATACTGCTTGCATTAGAGTAGTGTAGCATGTTACTGCTTTCCGTTAATCCTATTCTGATGCATAGCCTGTCATTGCTGCTACAGTCATTGATACCTTACCCGCAATCCTAAATGCTTAGTATAGGATGCTAGTGTTCCATCAGTGACCCTACACTCTTGTCCGTCTGCCATGCTATACTACTGGGCTGTGATCACTTCGGGAGGTGATCACGGGCATATACTATATACTTTACACTGTTACATTACTGGTGATACTGTTTGGAGATGGGGGCTGAAAGGACAGGTGGCTCCATCCCGGTAGAGGTGGGCCTGGGTTCCCGACGGCCCTCGACTGTTACTTTGTGGCGGAGCGACAGGGCAGGTTGAGTCCACCTAGGAGACAGGTGGGCCTGGCCCTGTTCGGCGTTCGCGGATACTTAACACGCTTAACGAGATCTTGGTATTTGATCTGAGTCGGCTACGAGCCTATACGCACTAACCATCTACGTGGGAGTAGTTATGGGTATCCCGACGTCGTGGTATCAGCCGAAGCACTTCAGACGTCAGCGACGGAGCGGCGCGCGCCGGATTGGACTGGAACGCCTCTAGGCTAGGTCTGCTTCCGGCCGCCCTCGCAACGTGCAGGTGTGCTATGGGCGATGGGCCCAGACCCCTGTGCGCTTAGGTTTAGACCGGCGTGCTGGCCTCTCTGTTTTGCCTAGGTGGGGCTGCGACGTGTTGATCTTCCGAGGCCGGGCATGACCCAGGAAAGTGTGTCCGGCCAAATGGGATCGAGCGTGTTGGGTTATGTGGTGCACCCCTGCAGGGAAGTTAATCTATTCGAATAGCCGTGATCTTCGGTAACAGGACGACTTGGAGTTGTACCTTGACCTTATGACAACTAGAACCGGATACTTAATAAAACACACCCTTCCAAGTTCCACAGACAACCCGGTGATCGCTTTTCCGCAGGGCGACGAGGAGAGGATCGCCGGGTAGGATTATGCTATGCGATGCTACTGGAGATGCTGCTTGGAGATGCTACTTGGAGGACTACAATATACTCTCTTCTATATGCTGCAAGACGAAGGCTACCAGAAGCGTAGTCTTCGACAGGATTAGCTATCCCCCTCTTATTCTGGCATTCTGCAGTTCAGTCCACCGATATGGCCTCCTTACACATATACCCATGCATATGTAGTGTAGCTCCTTGCTTGCGAGTACTTTGGATGAGTACTCACGGTTGCTTTTCTCCCTCTTTTCCCCTTTCCCTTCTACCTGGTTGTCGCAACCAGATGCTGGAGTCCAGGAGCCAGACGCCACCGTCGACGACGACCCCTACTACACCGGAGGTGCCTACTACTACGTGTTGCCCGCTGATGACGACCAGGAGTGACCTAGGAGGATCCCAGGCAGGAGGCCTGCTCCTCTTTCGATCTGTATCCCAGTTTGTGCTAGCCATCTTATGGCACCCTGTTTAACTTATGTCTGTACTCAGATATTGTTGCTTCCGCTGACTCGTCTATGATCGAGCACTTGTATTCGAGCCCTCGAGGCCCCTGGCTTGTATTATGATGCTTGTATGACTTATTTTATTTGTAGAGTTGTGTTGTGATATCTTCCCGTGAGTCCCTGATCTTGATCGTACACATTTGCGTGCATGATTAGTGTACGATTGAATCGGGGGCGTCACAAGGAGTGCGCGAGGGCCTCTTCCATTCTCAAGCTCCAATAGCATGTGAAAGAACATCCCTTATAAAGAGGTACAACTCTTTCTCTACTAGCGGGTGGGATTAAACTTCCTACTACACCTTTTCTTTTTAAGCAAAAGCTTTCCACCACACCTAGGGCCAATAAACCCACATGGGCCTTAGATATTTTTCAGAAATTGTTATATGGGCCTAAAGCCCATCCCAAATTTCAGCATCTTGTACTCCAGTAATATTAGAGAGTTTCATATTAGAGAGCTCCTGTTCTAACGCCTTTGGAGAAATTCCTGTCGACTACATGTTTCTACTGCATAAGCTAAAGTGATTCCAGTTGCCACCTTTTGTTTTCTTCTTGTTTCTTCAAATATTAACAGGAGGCAATCATCCATCCATTTTGCATTTGTCGAGATCTTGGAGAAATTTTATTCCTGAAGGGATCATGTCAAATCTAAGCCGCTGTTTGAGAATGTATGGCTAGTACTTTACCAATTCGTGTTAGGCTCTGCTTATGTGACGAAGACCGATCGTGCCATGCCGGGGAAGCCAATGTATTTTTTTTTTGGCAAATACTCTCCTTTTTTCTTTACGAAAATGCATCAATTCTATTGATCAAACCAGCAGTACAAACGTCCCCGAGAATAATAAAAATACATCGATGTGTGGAAGGTCGGTTTGTTCCTTTCTTTTTTTTGCGGGAAAAAAAAGAAAGGACGAGGACACAATCTAACTTTACGTTGCTTTGTCTACTTCACCAATTATTTTCTACGGTAGTACTAAAATCTGCAAAGAGCCCTAGGGCTTGTGAAGTTCCTAGAGCCTAAAAATAAAATACTAAGGATTGTTAGTCTCCTTAGGGTCCATTACAAAATGCCAGGTAACATGTATATTTAGTTCAGTGTCGCTGTACTAAATTAGGAGTCCCTTAGTACCTTAGATTTGTGCACAGCCAGTTGCAGCCCTCCGGACGGCAAGGCTTTGCCGGAGGATAACTTGACCCAAGCCTCAACGCTTGGCCACCAAAACCGTGAAGAAAACCTCCAAACAGGTGATCGAGAAGTACTAAGTTAGTACTGAAGGTCAAGACTCCAGTTGCTGGCAAGCCCTGCACTGGCAAGCTCCTTGCCGAAAAGCTTCCCCCTTCTCGCTTCTCGATCGCTCCACCTCATCGACCAGCTGATGGCTTGTCAAGATTATGTGTCAAGCGGGTGAGCGACTTGGGGAGGATCATCAGAACGTGTGTCAGCACATCGCATGCAGATCAACTTTATTGACACCCGCCTAGTGGACGTGTCGATGAGATAGGCTCATCCACGTCGATGACACAGAAGGAGAGACACCTTTTGCCAAAGGATTGCTATTGGTTCATGGCTCATTAAATGCCCTTGTCCTAGTCTCGCAGGATTAGGTTGGATAGCATCGAGACTACTATTCACATACATGTAATGACCATATTGCCACCGTGGTGACCCCTTTTTGTCTATAAAAGGAGGCCCATGGCTACCTTGGCACGGGTCGACACCCTGCTCACTCTTACACAGTAGCTGCACCTGGCTCACACATTTTCGGCAAGCTGCACTGGTAACTTGATCCCCAAGTCAAACCACCCAAAGATAGGAGTAGGGTTTTACGCCTCCACGGCGGCCCAAACCTGAGAAAACCTCGCGCGTGTACTCTTGGATTTGCTCTCCGTGCTCGTCGATCTCCTAAGCCGAACAGCAAAGGGATCCTCGCTGGTCCCATAGATCGTCGTACTCCGACATCTTAAGCGCGCCAGGTAGGGGGATCGCTTGTGCGGATCCACCCCAGCAGTCTTCGTGCCAGTTTCACCATCTTCTTCATCCATGGCGTCGAAGAAGAAGAACGCGACGGTGGGTTCACCGTCGGGTCCCACCGTCGGGCTGTTGGAAATATGCCCTAGAGGCAATAATAAAAGCATTATTATTATATTTCCTTGTTCATGATAATTGTCTTTATTCATGCTATAATTGTGTTATCCGGAAATCGTAATGCATGTGTGAATAACAGACACCAACATGTCCCTAGTGAGCCTCTAGTTGACTAGCTCGTTGATCAACAGATAGTCATGGTTTCCTGACTATGGACACTGGATGTCATTGATAACGAGATCACATCATTGGGAGAATGATGTGATGGACGAGACCCAATCCTAAACATAGCACAAGATTGTATAGTTCGTTTGCTAGAGTTTTGCAATGTCAAAGTATCTTTTCCTTAGACCATGAGATCGTGTAACTCCCGGATACCGTAGGAGTGCTTTGGGTATGCCAAACGTCACAACGTAACTGGGTGACTATAAAGGTAGACTACGGGTATCTCCGAAAGTGTCTGTTGGGTGACATGGATCAAGACTGGGATTTGTCACTCCGTATGACGGAGAGGTATCACTGGGCCCACTCGGTAATGCATCATCATAATGAGCTCAGAGTGACCAAGTGTCTGGTCACGGGATCATGCATTACGGTACGAGTAAAGTGACTTGCCGGTAACGAGATTGAACGAGGTATTGGGATACCGACGATCGAATCTCGGGCAAGTAACATATCGATAGACAAAGGGAATAGCGTACGGGGTTGATTGAATCCTCGACATCGTGGTTCATCCGATGAGATCATCGTGGAGCATGTGGGAGCCAACATGGGTATCCAGATCCCGCTGTTGGTTATTGACCGGAGAGTCGTCTCGGTCATGTCTGCTTGTCTCTCGAACCCGTAGGGTCTACACACTTAAGGTTCAGTTACGCTAGGGTTGTAGGGATATGTATATGCAGTAACCCGAATGTTGTTCGGAGTCCCAGATGAGATCCCGGACGTCACGAGGAGTTCCGGAATGGTCCGGAGGTAAAGATTTATATATGGGAAGTCCTGTTTCGGGCATCGGGACAAGTTTCGGGGTTATCGGTATTGTACCGGGACCACCGGAAGGGTCCCGGGGGTCCACCTGGTGGGTCCACCTGTCCCGGGGGGCCACATGGGCTGTAGGGGGTGCGCCTTGGCCTAATGGGCCAAGGGCACCAGCCCCACATAGGCCCATGCGCCTAGGGTTTGAAAGGGGAAGAGTCCTAGGAGGGGAAGGCACCTCCTAGGTGCCTTGGGGGGAGGGAAACCCCCCTTGGCCGCCGCACCCCCTAGGAGATTGGATCTCCTAGGGCCGGCCACCCCCCTTGGCACCCCTATATATAGTGGGGGATAGGAGGGACTTCATACCTGAACGCCTCGGCCTTTGGTTGCCTCCTTCTCCCTCCCCAACACCTCCTCAACCTCCATAGTGCTTAGCGAAGCTCTGCCGGAGTACTGCAGCTCCATCAACACCACGCCGTCGTGCTGCTGCTGGTGCCATCTCCCTCAACCTCTCCTCCCTCCCTTGCTGGATCAAGAAGGAGGAGACGTGGCTGTTCCGTACGTGTGTTGAACGCGGAGGTGCCGTCCGTTCGGCGCTGGTTATCGGTGATTTGGATCACGTCGAGTACGACTACATCATCACCGTTCTTTTGAACGCTCTCGCTCGCGATCTACAAAGGTATGTAGATGCATCTAGTCACTCGTTGCTATATGAACTCCTAGATGATCTTGGTGAAACGAGTAGGAAAATTTTTGTTTTCTGCAACGTTCCCCATCAGTGGCATCATGAGCTAGGTCTATGCGTAGTTCTTCTTGCGCGAGTAGAACACAATTTGTTGTGGGCGTAGATTTGTCAACTTTCTTGCCGTTACTAGTCCTTTCTTGCTTCAGCGGTATTGTGGGATGAAGCGGCCCGGACCAACCTTACACGTACGCTTACGTGAGACCGGTTCCACCGACTAACATGCACTAGTTGCATAAGGTGGCTGGCGGGTGTCTGTCTCTCCTACTTTAGTTGGAGCGGAATCGATGAACAGGGTCCTTATGAAGGGTAAATAGAAGTTGACAAATCACGTTGTGGCTTTAACGTAGGTAAGAAAACGTTCTTGCTAGAACCCTAATTCAGCCACGTAAAACTTGCAACAACAATTAGAGGACGTCTAACTTGTTTTTGCAGCAAGTGGTTTGTGATATGATATGGCCAAAGTTGTGATGAATGATGAATGATCTATATGTGATGTATGAGATGTTCATGCTATTGTAATAGGATTCACGACTTGCATGTCGATGAGTATGACAACCGGCAGGAGCCATAGGAGTTGTCTTTATTCTTTTATATGACCTGCGTGTCATCAAGAAACGCCATGTAAATTACTTTACTTTATTGCTAAACGCGTTAGCCATAGTAGTAGAAGTAATAGTTGGCGAGCAACTTCATGGAGACACGATGATGGAGATCATGATGATGGAGATCATGGTGTCAAGCCGGTGACAAGATGATCATGGAGCCCCAAGATGGAGATCAAAGGAGCTATGTGATATTGGCCATATCATGTCACGTTTATTATTTGATTGCATGTGATGTTTATCATGTTTTGCATCTTGTTTACTTAGAACGACGGTAGTAAATAAGATGATCCCTCACAATAATTTCAAGAAGTGTTCCCCCTAACTGTGCACCGTTGCGACAGTTCGCTGTTTCAAAACACCACGTGATGATCGGGTGTTTTATTCAGACGTTCACATACAACGGGTGTAAGACAGATTTACACATGCAAACACTTAGGTTGACTTGACGAGCCTAGCATGTACAGACATGGCCTCGGAACACAGAAGACCGAAAGGTCGAGCATGAGTCGTATAGAAGATACGATCAACATGAAGATGTTCACCGATGTTGACTAGTCCGTCTCACGTGATGATCGGACACGGTCTAGTTTAACTCGGATCATGTAATACTTAGATGACCAGAGGGATGTCTAATCTAAGTGGGAGTTCACTAATAATTTGATTAGTTGAACTTAATTATCATGAACTTAGTCTAAAATCTTTGCAATATGTCTTGTAGATCAAATGGCCAACGTAGTCCTCAACTTCAACGCGTTCCTAGAGAAAACTAAGCTGAAAGACGATGGCAGCAACTATACGGACTGGGTCCGGAACCTGAGGATCATCCTCATAGCTGCCAAGAAAGATTATGTCCTACAAGCACCGCTTGGTGACGCACCCGTTCTCCCTGCAGAACAAGATGTTATGAACGCTTGGCAGGCACGTTTCGATGACTACTCCCTCGTTCAGTGCGGCATGCTTTACAGCCTAGAGCCGGGGCTCCAAAAGCGTTTTGAGAGACATGGAGCATATGAGATGTTCGAAGAGCTGAAAATGGTTTTCCAAGCTCATGCCCGGGTCGAGAGATATGAAGTCTCCGACAAATTCTTTAGCTGTAAGATGGAGGAAAACAGTTCTGTCAGTGAGCACATACTCACTATGTCTGGGTTGCATAACCGCTTGACTCAGCTGGGAGTTAATCTCCCGGATGATGCGGTCATTGACAGAATCCTCCAGTCGCTTCCACCAAGCTACAAGAGCTTTGTGATGAACTTCAATATGCAGGGGATGGAAAAGACCATTCCTGAAGTATTTGCTATGCTGAAATCAGCAGAGGTAGAAGTCAGAAAGGAACATCAAGTGTTGATGGTCAATAAAACCACTAAGTTCAAGAAAGGCAAGGGTAAAAAGAACTTCAAGAAGGACGGCAAGGAGGTTGCCGCGCCCGGCAAGCAAGCTGCTGGGAAGAAGCCAAAGAATGGACCCAAGCCCGAGACTGAGTGCTTTTATTGCAAGGGAAGCGGTCACTGGAAGCGGAACTGCCCTAAGTACTTAGCGGATAAGAAGGCCGGCAAAACAAAAGGTATATGTGATATACATGTAATTGATGTGTACCTTACTAGTGCCCGTAGTAGCTCCTGGGTATTTGATACCGGTGCAGTTGCTCACATTTGTAACTCAAAGCAGGGGCTGCGGAATAAGCGGAAACTGGCAAAGGACGAGGTGACGATGCGCGTCGGGAATGGTTCCAAGGTCAATGTGATCGCCGTCGGCACGCTACCTCTGCATCTCCCTTCGGGATTAGTTTTAAACCTTAATAATTGTTATTTAGTGCCAGCTTTGAGCATGAACATTGTATCGGGATCTCGTTTAATTCGAGATGGCTACTCTTTTAAATCTGAGAATAATGGTTGTTCCATTTTTATGAGAGATATGTTTTATGGTCATGCTCCTATGGTGAATGGTTTATTCCTTATGAATCTCGAACGTGATGCTACACATATTCATAATGTGAGTACCAAAAGAAGTAAGGTTGATAATGATAGTCCCACATACTTGTGGCACTGCCGCCTTGGTCACATAGGTGTTAAACGCATGAAGAAGCTCCATGCTGATGGACTTTTAGAGTCTCTTGATTATGAATCATTTGACACGTGCGAACCATGCCTTATGGGTAAAATGACCAAGACTCCGTTCTCAGGAACAATGGAGCGAGCAACCGACTTATTGGAAATCATACATACTGATGTGTGCGGTCCGATGAGTGTTGAGGCTCGCGGTGGCTATCGTTATGTTCTCACCCTCACTGATGATTTAAGTAGGTATGGGTATATCTACTTAATGAAACACAAGTCTGAAACCTTTGAAAAGTTCAAGGAATTTCAGAGTGAGGTTGAAAATCAACGTGACAGGAAAATCAAGTTTCTACGATCAGATCGTGGAGGAGAATACTTGAGTCACGAGTTTGGGGCACACTTAAGAAAATGTGGAATAGTTTCACAACTCACGCCGCCTGGAACACCTCAGCGTAATGGTGTGTCCGAACGTCGTAATCGCACTCTGTTAGATATGGTGCGATCTATGATGTCTCTTACCGATTTACCGCTTTCTTTTTGGGGCTATGCTTTAGAGACTGCCGCATTCACTTTAAATAGGGCTCCGTCGAAATCCGTTGAGACGACACCGTATGAATTATGGTTTGGGAAGAAACCTAAGCTGTCGTTTCTAAAAGTTTGGGGATGCGATGCTTATGTCAAGAAACTTCAACCTGAAAAGCTCGAACCCAAATCGGAAAAATGCGTCTTCATAGGGTACCCAAAAGAAACTATTGGGTACACCTTCTACCTCAGATCCGAAGGCAAGATCTTTGTTGCCAAAGAATGGGTCCTTTCTGGAGAAAGAGTTTCTCTCGAAAGAAGTAAGTGGGAGGAAAGTAGAGCTTTATGAAGTATTGCCTCTTGAACCGGAAAATGGCGCAACTCAAGAAAATGTTCCTGAGGTGCCTGCACCGACTAGAGAGGAAGTTAATGAAAATGATCAAGATACTTCTGATCAAGCCCCTACTGAAATCCGAAGGTCCACAAGGACACGTTCCGCACCAGAGTGGTACGGCAACCCTGTCTTGGAAATCATGTTGTTAGACAACGATGAACCTTCGAACTATGAAGAAGCGATGGCGGGACTGGATTCCGACAAATGGCTGGAAGACATGAAATCCGAGATAGGATCCATGTATGAAAACAAAGTATGGACTTTGACTGACTTGCCCGTTGAGCGGCGAGCCATAGAAAATAAATGGATCTTTAAGAGGAAGACATACGCGGCTGGTAATGTGACCATCTATAAAGCTCGGCTTGTCGCTAAGGGTTATCGACAAGTTCAAGGGGTTGACTACGATGAGACTTTCTCACCGGTAGCGAAGCTGAAGTCTGTCCGAATCATGTTAGCAATTGCCGCATTCTATGATTACGAAATATGGCAAATGGACGTCAAAACGGCATTCCTTAATGGTTTCCTTAAGGAAGAATTGTATATGATGCAGCCGGAAGGTTTTGTCGATCCTAAGAATGCTGACAAAGTGTGCAAGCTCCAACGCTCGATTCATGGGCTGGTGCAAGCATCTCGGAGTTGGAACATTCGCTTTGATGAGATGATCAAAGCGTTTGGGTTTACACAGACTTATGGAGAAGCCTGCATTTACAAGAAAGTGAGTGGGAGCTCTGTAGCATTTCTCATATTATATGTAGATGACATACTTTTGATGGGAAATGATATAGAACTCTTGGACAGCATCAAGGCCTACTTGAATAAAAGTTTTTCAATGAAGGACCTTGGAGAAGCTGCTTATATATTAGGCATCAAAATCTATAGAGATAGATCAAGACGCCTCATAGGTCTTTCACAAAGCACATACCTTGATAAGATATTGAAGAAGTTCAATATGGATCAATCCAAGAAGGGGTTCTTGCCTGTGTTGCAAGGTATGAAATTGAGCTCAGCTCAATGTCCGACCACGGCAGAAGATATAGAAGAGATGAGCGTCATCCCCTATGCCTCAGCCATAGGTTCTATTATGTATGCCATGCTGTGTACCAGACCTGATGTAAACCTTGCCGTAAGTTTGGTAGGAAGGTACCAAAGTAATCCCGGCAAGGAACACTGGACAGCGGTCAAGAATATCCTGAAGTACCTAAAAAGGACTAAGGAAATGTTTCTCGTTTATGGAGGTGACGAAGAGCTCGTCGTAAAGGGTTACGTCGACGCTAGCTTCGACACAGATCTGGATGACTCTAAGTCACAAACCGGATACGTGTATATTTTGAATGGTGGGGCAGTGAGCTGGTGCAGTTGCAAGCAAAGCGTCGTGGCGGGATCTACATGTGAAGCGGAGTACATGGCAGCCTCGGAGGCAGCACATGAAGCAATATGGGTGAAGGAGTTCATCACCGACCTAGGAGTCATACCCAATGCGTCGGGGCCGATCAAGCTCTTCTGTGACAACTCTGGAGCTATTGCACTTGCCAAGGAGCCCAGGTTTCACAAGAAGACAAGGCACATCAAGCGTCGCTTCAACTCCATTCGTGAAAATGTTCAAGATGGAGACATAGAGATTTGTAAAGTACATACGGACCTGAATGTAGCAGATCCATAGACTAAACCTCTCCCTAGAGCAAAACATGATCAACACCAGAATTCCATGGGTGTTCGATTCATCACAATGTAACTAGATTATTGACTCTAGTGCAAGTGGGAGACTGTTGGAAATATGCCCTAGAGGCAATAATAAAAGCATTATTATTATATTTCCTTGTTCATGATAATTGTCTTTATTCATGCTATAATTGTGTTATCCGGAAATCGTAATGCATGTGTGAATAACAGACACCAACATGTCCCTAGTGAGCCTCTAGTTGACTAGCTCGTTGATCAACAGATAGTCATGGTTTCCTGACTATGGACACTGGATGTCATTGATAACGAGATCACATCATTGGGAGAATGATGTGATGGACGAGACCCAATCCTAAACATAGCACAAGATCGTATAGTTCGTTTGCTAGAGTTTTGCAATGTCAAAGTATCTTTTCCTTAGACCATGAGATCGTGTAACTCCCGGATACCGTAGGAGTGCTTTGGGTATGCCAAACGTCACAACGTAACTGGGTGACTATAAAGGTAGACTACGGGTATCTCCGAAAGTGTCTGTTGGGTGACATGGATCAAGACTGGGATTTGTCACTCCGTATGACGGAGAGGTATCACTGGGCCCACTCGGTAATGCATCATCATAATGAGCTCAGAGTGACCAAGTGTCTGGTCACGGGATCATGCATTACGGTACGAGTAAAGTGACTTGCCGGTAACGAGATTGAACGAGGTATTGGGATACCGACGATCGAATCTCGGGCAAGTAACATATCGATAGACAAAGGGAATAGCGTACGGGGTTGATTGAATCCTCGACATCGTGGTTCATCCGATGAGATCATCGTGGAGCATGTGGGAGCCAACATGGGTATCCAGATCCCGCTGTTGGTTATTGACCGGAGAGTCGTCTCGGTCATGTCTGCTTGTCTCTCGAACCCGTAGGGTCTACACACTTAAGGTTCAGTTACGCTAGGGTTGTAGGGATATGTATATGCAGTAACCCGAATGTTGTTCGGAGTCCCGGATGAGATCCCGGACATCACGAGGAGTTCCGGAATGGTCCGGAGGTAAAGATTTATATATGGGAAGTCCTGTTTCGGGCATCGGGACAAGTTTCGGGGTTATCGGTATTGTACCGGGACCACCGGAAGGGTCCCGGGGGTCCACCGGGTGGGTCCACCTGTCCCGGGCGGCCACATGGGCTGTAGGGGGTGCGCCTTGGCCTAATGGGCCAAGGGCACCAGCCCCACATAGGCCCATGCGCCTAGGGTTTGAAAGGGGAAGAGTCCTAGGAGGGGAAGGCACCTCCTAGGTGCCTTGGGGGGGAGGGAAACCCCCCTTGGCCGCCGCACCCCCTAGGAGATTGGATCTCCTAGGGCCGGCCACCCCCCTTGGCACCCCTATATATAGTGGGGGAGAGGAGGGACTTCATACCTGAACGCCTCGGCCTTTGGTTGCCTCCTTCTCCCTCCCCAACACCTCCTCAACCTCCATAGTGCTTAGCGAAGCTCTGCCGGAGTACTGCAGCTCCATCAACACCACGCCGTCGTGCTGCTGCTGGTGCCATCTCCCTCAACCTCTCCTCCCTCCCTTGCTGGATCAAGAAGGAGGAGACGTGGTTGTTCCGTACGTGTGTTGAACGCGGAGGTGCCGTCCGTTCGGCGCTGGTCATCGGTGATTTGGATCACGTCGAGTACGACTACATCATCACCGTTCTTTTGAACGCTTCCGCTCGCGATCTACAAAGGTATGTAGATGCATCTAATCACTCGTTGCTATATGAACTCCTAGATGATCTTGGTGAAACGAGTAGGAAAATTTTTGTTTTCTGCAACGTTCCCCAACACGGGCTCCAAGATGCCGGTCTAGACGCCTCCGGCGGGCGGGACCGGTGGCGAGCGCTCCCCACCCCTTCCGGCGACAAGAGTCGTACTTGCTCCGCCGGAAGCCACGACCCACGTGTTGCTACGTCGAAAGGCGGCGCCGCGGTTCACAAGGTCAATGCGGCTATGTCCAAGGACGACGCCGCAGGGTCCAAGAAGGACGGAGTGGCGGGACGCGCGCCGAGGCCATCGCAAGATGGACACGAGATGCTTCCCCGCAATGATGTCAACCCTGGCCAACCGCCGGGTAAGGAGCATGTGCACCATTCTCATGGTACACATGGCCTGCCCGCCACATCAAACTGATGGCGAGCATCGACCGTGTCAGTAGGACAGAGATCGAGCTCCTTCTGCCTCGTGTAGAAGTCGACCCACCTCTCAATCCTTGTGCCCAGTCATGCCCACGTCACCGGCGGAGGTGCTGGCGCGGGTGGAGCTATTGTTGAACTTTCCTCCGGCTCCGAAGAAGATGGATGAGTGGGTTGACACCATCCAGAGCCTCGTGGGTTTCGCCAACAACGTTGGGACGCGGCTGTCGGGGCCCTCTCAGTGGCAGTCAAAGATGCCAGTACGGAAGGCTGACGAGCGAACTATGGGTGCTGCACCAACGGTGCAGTCCCCTCCCCGGCAAGTACGGCAGAGCCAGCGGGTCGACGCCCATGATAATATGTCCATGGCGTCATCTGATCCGCATGGCCGCCAGAGTCGCCACCTAGACCAATGCCCACTGATGGAAGAGGCCCTCGCGCACTCTTCCTCCGCCGCCCGCCTCGTCAGTAACGGAGAGTTTTCTGACAGCTGAGCCACGATCTGAGACGTTGGATCGCTCGACCCACGTCTCTCCACGCGGCTGCGCCTATATAAGTGTGCGAAGTTTTTGGGAAGCGAAGGTCGCCGATGATGATGCTGCCGCCACCGCCGCCGCGGCCTCTGCATGGCCTATTGGAGGGTATAACTCGTTTATCCCGCTTCTACTGTTTTAGCCATGCTATCCGTTATACGTACATCTTTCTGTAATTAGCGTAGTATGTGCTTGCTTAACTGAATATCAGTATGCGTTTATTTGTGTTAATGCCATGCTAGTGATTTACTCATATATTTCCCACTCTAGTCCGGAGGATGGAGTTATACGTTTTTCTTTCTTTTTGACGAATCAAATCTATTATAAAGATTCATCGGAAGTATAAAACACCTCAAACATAATAAAAATTACATCAAGGTTCATGGACCACTGAGTGACCATTGCTGCCGCCGGAACGAGCAGCCAACGCACCATTGTCACTGCGTCCGTACCGGAGCCGGCCTGACCTTGTCAATGATAGTCGGGAAGTCTTCGTGCACGTGCCCTTAAGGACCAGCGCCCCAGAGCCGCACACGTCGCCTTTGAATCCTTGAATAGATCTGAAGAAACTGACACCAAATATCGCCGTTGTGTATGCACGACGAGAAACCCTAACCTCACCGACCTGAGGAGCTGGCATGAATCTATGCCGAAACTTCGTCTAATCCGTCCCAGCGGACGAACTTGAGGAGGACCGAAATCCGGAAGACTGACTCGGAGAGGAAGTGCCGCCATCCGTCCAAACGCGTCCCTGTGAGGACTAAACCGCTACCTATCTACTAGCCGGATTCGAGGCACCAGAAATCTCCTTCCCGCCACCGCCGCCAGAGCGGCAGGCGGAGTGGAGGCGAATCCATAAACTCGCCGGTGAAGATTGAGGGGAGGAAGGCTTTCCTTAGTCGACTTGCGAACGAAGTTTATAGGAAAACACCGGTGACGTTATTATGCCGTAAGCAAACAACATCTACAGTATATAGGAAACATTTATCTCTAAGAAAGAAGGGGGGGAATTGCTTCCATGCACAGAGCACAGCGTTAGTTTGGGTTTGGCTTGCGTCTCCCCGTCACACTCGCACACGGTGAAGGAAAGAAACAAGCACCACCAGCACCACAGAGGCGCACAGCGGAATCCACCCCCACTAGTACGTGCCGTTGAGTGCTCCCCTCTCCCCACCACCATCATCTTCTTCCGCCTGTCTCCTCTTCCTCCCTCCATATAAACCATCGTGATCCCTGCGTGCTTCCACCATCTCCCACCTCTGCTCCCTTCTAGTTCCCTCGGACCAGCGCGCATATATACCATACCTGTGATCTGCCACAACCCCCACCGAGATGCTGTGTGTGTGGACGACGCAGCTGGTCGCTCCAAGCACGGGAGGATCCATGGGCGTGGTGCGAGCCGTGTGATCCACAAGAGTGTGCGTGCACGTAAGGATGTGCTTCGGCTGCCGTGTCCCCGCCAAGCTCTGGTGGTGAGAGTTCGAGGACAGGCCGCGCACGTACGTACGTGTGATCAGTACATTCCATACTGCTGTGCCGCCCGTGTCTAGCTTCTTGCCGGCGGTCGACATGTGGGGCGACGTGGTGGCGCTCGTCCGGCAGGGCCTGCGGTGGCGGCGGCGCAGGGGGAGGAGGTCTACGGCGCGGGTGGTGGACGAGAGCGCGCTCGGCCTCGGCAATGCCGGCGCTGCCGCGGCGGTGGCGCCGAGCGTGGGCGGCGCCCTGGCCAGGGCGCTCCTGGCACTAGCGTGCGCCGTCCGCTTCGACGGCGAGGACCTGCCGACGGAGGAAGCCTGGGCGGCGAGCGTATGGCGGCCACGGGCCGACGAGGTCAGCCACCTCATGGTGCGCGAGAGCATGCGCTATGCCATCTACGCGTAGGATTGTGTAAGGACGTACGATTGGGGTTGCGTATAACTAGCTGTGTATGGTGTATAGCTAGTAGAGTATTAGAGTGATGTATCTTGGATGTACGTAAAGGTCACCACCACCACCGCCACCAGTCCACCACCACTACTAGAGAGTAGAGATGCCATGCCGATTGGCTTCTCTTAGCCTACGTTATGTACTGTAGCATTCTCGGTTAATCTCAACTTCTGAAGGTCACTGCAATTTACTCTACATGTCAACAAAGATTCATCTCTTCCTTTTTTTGTACCCTTTGGTTTCGTTCTTTGTTCTTTTGACGCTCCGATTTCATTTTATTTCCTTCTAGAACTTTTAAGGGAAATAAACATTTGTCCCTATCTTATCTTTCTTTTTTTTCTCTTTCTGATGAAAGGTGAGCACTGAGAATGTCTACAGTCACGTTGTTCTGTCAGAGTCAGACCACTTGTATGACCGACTCTTTCTGGGGAACTACTGCAGCGAATCTCTAGTTCTGAAAGGCTAAATTCGGTTAACTCTAAATTTGATGTACACGGGGCTGATGAATTCAGCATGGCAACAGAAAGCTTCAGGTGGCTACTGCCCACTGATCGGAGCTTCCTCACTGAACAGAGAGCTTCCTCACTGATCGGAGCTTCCAAAAATAATATAAAAGTGTATAGTAAAGTCTATAAACATCCAAAACAGGTAATATAATAGCATGGAACAATAAAAAATTATAGATACGTTGCAGACGTATCAAGCATCCCCAAACTTAATTCCTGCTCGTCCTCGAGTAGGTAAATGATAAAAACAGAATTTTTGATGTGGAATGCTACCTAGCATAATTCTCAATGTAACTTTCTTTATTGTGGCATGAATGTTCAGATCCAAATAATTCAAGATAAAAGTTCATATTGACATAAGAGTAATAATACTTCAAACATACTAACAAAGCAATCATGTCTTCTCAAAATATCATGGCCAAAGAAAGCTTATCCCTACAAAATCATATAGTTAGGCTATGTTTCATTTTTGTCACACAAAATACTCCCATCATGCACAACCCCGGTTTCAGCCAATCAATTGGTTCATAGTTTTTAACGCGCTTCAGCTTTTTTCTACTCTCACGCAATACATGAGCGTAAGCCATGGATATAGCACTATGGGTGGAATAGAATATGATGATGGAGGTTGTGTGGGGAAGACAAAAAAGGAGAAAATCTCACATTGACGAGGCTAATCAACGGGCTATGGAGATGCCCATCAATTGATGTCAACATGAGGATTAGGGATTGCCATGCAGCGGATGCACTAGAGCTATAAATGTATGAAAGCTCAACAAAAGAAACTAAGTGGGTGTGCATCCAACTTACTTGCTCACGAAGACCTAGGGCATTTTGAGGAAGCCCATCATTGGAATATACAAACCAAGTACTATAATGAAAAATTCCCACTCGTATATGAAAGTGACAACATAAGAGACTCTCTATATGAAGAACATGGTGCTACTTTGAAGCACAAGTGTGGAAAAAGATAGTAACATTGTCCCCTTTTTTATTTTCTTTTTTGGGCCTTTCTTTTTTATTGGCCTTTTTTTATTTGAGGGACAATGCTCTAATAAAGATGATCATCACACTTCTATTTTATTTACAACTCATGGATTACAACTTGATACTAGAACAAGATATGACTCTATATGAATGCCTCCGGCGGTGTACCGGGATATGCAATGAATCAAGAGCGACATGTATGAAAAATTATAAAGGTGGCTTTGCCACAAATATGATGTCAACTTCATGATCATGCAAAAGCAATATGACAATGATGGAACGTGTCATAATAAACAGAACGGTGGAAAGTTGCATGGCAATATATCTCGGAATGGCTATGAAAATGCCATAATAGGTAGGTATGGTGGTTGTTTTGAGGAAGATATACGGAGGTTTATGTGTGATAGAGCGTATCGTATCATGGGGTTTGGATGCACCGGCGAGGTTTGCACCAACTCTCAAGGTGAGAAAGGGCAATGCACGGTACCGAAGAGGCTAGCAATGATGGAAAGGTAAGAGTGCGTATAATCCATGGACTTCACATTAGTCATAAAGAACTCATGTACTTATTACAAAAGTTTTATTAGCCCTCGAAGCAAAGTACTACTACGCATGCTTCTAGGGGGGAGGTTGGTAGGAGTTAACTATCGCGCGCCCCCGACCTCCACACATAAGGAAGGCAATCAAAAGAGCACCCCATGCAACAAATTTGTTACACAACTTTTACCATACGTGCATGCTACGGGAGTTGCCAACTTCAACACAAGTATTCCTCAATTTCATAATTACCCAACTAGCATGACTCTAATATTACCACCTTTATATCTCAAAACAATTATCAAGCATCAAATTGATCATAGCATCCAATTCACTTCCTATGATAGTTTTTATTATACCCAACTTGGATGCCCATCATTCTAGGACCAATTTTATGACCATAGAAAATACCATGCTATTCTAAAAGACTCTCAAAATAATATAAGTGAAGCATGAGAGATCAACAATTTCTACAAAATTAAGCCACCACTGTGCTCTTATAAAGATATAAGTGAAGCACTAGAGCAAAATTATCTAGCTCAAAAGATATAAGTGAAGCACATAGAGTATTCTAATAAATTCCAAATCATGTGTGTCTCTCCCAAAAGGTGTGTACAGCAAGGATGATTGTGGTAAACTAAAAAGCAAAGACTCATATCATACAAGACGCTCCAAGCAAAACACATATCATGTGGTGAATAAAAATATAGCTCCAAGTAAAGTTACCGATAAACGAAGACGAAAGAGGGGATGCCTTCCGGGGCATCCCCAAGCTTTGGCTTTTGGTTGTCCTTCGATTATCTTGGGGTGCCATGGGAATCCCCAAGCTTAGGCTCTTGCCACTCCTTATTCTGTAGTCCATCAAAACTTCACCCAAAACTTGAAAACTTCACAACACAAAACTCAACAGAAAACTCGTAAGCTCCGTTAGTATAAGAAATAAAACCACCACTTAGGTACTGTTGTGTACTCATTCTAAATTCATATTGTTGTAATATCTACTGTATTCCAACTTCTTTATGGTTCATACCCTCCGATACTACTCATAGATTCATCAAAATAAGTAAACAATACATAGAAAACAGAATCTGTCAAAAACAGAACAGTCTGTAGTAATCTGTATCATTCGAATACTTCTGTAACTCCAAATATCCTAGAAAATTAGGAAAGCCTGGGAAATTTGTGTACCAATCCAGAGCAAATAGAATCAGATCAAAAGCAAGTTTCTGCGAATTATCAAAACTAATTTACTGGGTGCAAAAGTTTCTGATTTTCAGCAAGATCAACACAACTATCACCTTAGGCTATCCTAAAGGTCTTACTTGGCACTTTATTGAAACAAAAACTATAAAACATGATTACTACAGTAGTATAATCATGTGGACACACAAAAAAAGTAAAGGTAAATATTGGGTTAGCTCCCAACAAGCGCTTTTATTTAATGCCTTTCTAGTTAGGCATGATGATGACAATGATGCTCACATAAAAGATAGGAATTGAAACATTAAGAGAGCATCATGAAGAATATGACTAGCACATTTAAGCCTAACTCACTTCCTATGCATAGGGATTTTGTGAGCAAACAATTTATGGGAACGATAATTAACTAGCATAGGAAGGCAAAACAAGCATAACTTCAAGATTTTAAGCACATAGAGAGGAGACTTGATATTATTGCAATTCCTACAAGCATATGTTCCTCCCTCATAATAATTTTCGGTAGGATCATGAATGAATTCAACAATATAACCAGCACCTAAAGCATTTTTTTCATGATCTACTTGCATAGAAAATTTACTACTCTCCACATAAGCAAAATTCTTCTTGTTTGGAATAGTGGAGTATCATAAGAGACTCGAATACTATAAATTGTTTCCACACTAAAAGAGTAATGTTCAGAAAAAGGGTAATCATAATCTTGACAAGTTTTATAAATATAATCATCACTACTTTTTATAGCATAAGTTTCATCACAATAATCATCATAAGTAGCAACTTTGTTCTCATCATAATCAATTGAAACCTCTTCCAAAATAGTGGATTCATCACTAAATAAAGTCATGACCTCTCCAAATCCACTTTCATAAATATTATAAGATTCAACACCCTCCAAAGTAGTGGGATCATTACTTCCTAAAGTTGACACTCTTCCAAACCCACTTTCATCTATAACCATCATAAATAGGAGGCATGCTATCATCATAATAAATTTGCTCATTGAAACTTGGGAGGCTAAAAATATCATCTTCATTAAACGTAGCATCCCCAAGCTTGGGACAGTATTAATTGCAGCAAATATATTCTCAAACATGTCATTCTCATCAAACATAGCATCCCCAAGCTTGGGCCTTTTCATATCATAAGCATAATCACTCTCATCATTAATAGTGTGGATAGCACCAATTGTATAGCAATTATCATCATCACAATGAGTAATAGGAGCAACATCATTTGGGAGGGATACCCTTTTACCTTTGCTTCTCTGTCTTTTCTTTTTCTTCTTCACATCATGTGTGGGTTTAATCCTCTTTTTGGAGCTCCTTATTAATGAGAGTGGTTGAATAGAAGGCTCCTCCTCGTTACCCGATTCATCATAAGAAATAATAGGAAGATAATGGGAAGTCTCTTCCCTTTCATTAGTATTCTCTTCATCTTCTATTTGCTTTCTTTTCTTGATGTAATTGGAAATATAAGGATTTTCAATGCAATTCACCGTACAATACATATAAATTTCCTCTAGATCAATATCAAGGAATTTCTCAAGGTTATATTCTAGAATATGCTTAGTTGCACGTTTCATTTCTTCATAACCCAAAAGCAAACTAAGTTCATTATGATGTGCAAGGGAAATCAAGTCATCACAATTTTTGGACACGATTCGATCATGAAATAATTTGCATCGGAGATTTAAGTGACCATGTTCATTGCAAAGTTCACAAGTACGGTAAAGAAATTTTAAATTTTCAGCACTCACATCTAGCCTTTCTTGCAACCATTTAGTTTCTAAATACTTACGCCTCTTGCAAAATCTATCCTCCCTATTTGGTGTGTACTTGCAAACTCTATGCACTGCACAAAAATTGACATGCTTATAAGAGACATTTTCATCATGACTAGTGCAATCATCATTAGTACTATGGATATTCAAAGAGTTCATACTAACAACATTGCAATCATGTTCATCATTCAAATATTTAGTGCCAAACATTTTATAGACTTCTTCTTCTAGCACTTGAGCACATTTTTCCTTTCCATCATTCTCATGAAAAATATTAAAAAGATGAAGCGTATGAGGCAAACTCAATTCCATTTTTTTGTTTTCTTTTATAGACTAAACTAGTGATAAAACAAGAAACAAAAAGATTCGATTGCAAGATCTAAAGATATACCTTCAAGCACTCACTTCCCCAGCAACGGCGCTAGAAAAGTGCTTGATGTCTACTACACAACCTTCTTCTTGTAGACGTTGTTGGGCCTCCAAGTGCAGAGGTTTGTAGGACAGTAGCAAATTTCCCTCAAGTGGATGACCTAAGGTTTATCAATCAGTGGGAGGCGTAGGATGAAGATGGTCTCTCTCAAACAACCCTACAACCAAATTACAAAGAGTCTCTTGTGTCCCCAGCACACCCAATACAACGGTAAACTGTATAGGTGCACTAGTTTTCGGCGAAGAGATAGTGATACAAGTGCAATATAGATGGTGGATATGAGTATTTGTAATCTAAAAATATAAAAACAATAAGGTAGCTAATGATAAAAGTGAGCATAAACGGTATTGCAATGCTAGCAAACAAGGCCTAGGGTTCATACTTTCACTAGTGCAAGTTCTCTCAACAATAATAACCTAACTGGATCATATAACTATCCCTCAACATGCAACAAAGAGTCACTCCAAAGTCACTAATAGTGGAGAACAAACGAAGAGATTATTGTAGGGTACGAAACCACCTCAAAGTTATCCTTTCTGATCGATCTATTCAAGAGTCCATAGTAAAATAACACGAAGCTATTCTTTCCGTTTGATCTATCATAGAGTTCGTACTAGAATAACACCTTAAGACACAAATCAACCAAAACCCTAACGTCACCTAGATACTCCAATGTCACCTCAAGTATCCGTGGGCATGATTATACGATATGCATCACACAATCTCAGATTCATCTATTCAACCAACACAAAATACTTCAAAGAGTGCCCCAAAGTTTCTACCGGAGAGTCAAGACAAAAACGTGTGCCAACCCTTATGCATAAGTACATTGAACCCGCAAGTTGATCACCAAAACATACATCAAGTAGATCACGTGAATATCCCATTGTCACCACAGATAAGGACGACAAGACATACATCAAGTGTTCTCAAATCCTTAAAGACTCAATCCGACAAGACAACTTCAAAGGGAAGCTCAATCCATTAGAAGAGAGTAGAGGGGGAGAAACATGATAAGATCCAACTATAATAGCAAAGCTCGCGATACATCAAGATCGTATCACCTCAAGAACACGAGAGAGAGGTAAAACACATAGCTACTGGTACATACCCTCAGCCCCGAGGGTGAACTACTCCCTCCTCGTCATGGAGAGCGCCGGGGTGATGAAGATGGCCACCGGTGAGGGATCCCCCCTCCGGTAGGGTGCCGGAATAGGCTCCCGAGAGGTTTTTGGTGGCTACAGAGGCTTGCGGCGGCGGAACTCCCGATCTATTGTGCTCCTCGATGTTTTTAGGGTATATGCACATATATAGGCGAAGGAAGTCGGTTAGGGGAGCCATAAGGGGCCCACGAGGGTGGGGGCGCGTCCGGGGGGGGGGGGGGTAGGGCGCGCCTCCCTGCCTCATGGCCACCTCGAAGCTGCCTTGACGTCTACTCCAAGTCTCCTGGATTGCTTCCGTTCCAAAAGTAACTCTCCCGAAGGTTTCATTCCGTTTGGACTCCGTTTGATATTCCTTTTATTCGAAACACTGAAATAGGCAAGAAAACAACAATTTTGGCTGGGCCTCCGGTTAATAGGTTAGTCCCAAAAATAATATAAAAGTGTATAGTAAAGCCCATAGACATCCAAAACAGGTAATATAATAGCATGGAACAATCAAAAATTATAGATACGTTGGAGACGTATCACGCTAGGCTTAGGAGGATCGCAAGTAGGCAGGCTGGGTAGGTTGAGATCTCCGCACTCACCCCAGAGTTCGAACCTCTCAAGGGTTTGCGGAACCCGTAATCCGACATTTGGCGCGCCAGGTAGGGGTGCGTTGGATCTTCTCTTCCGTCGATCGATCTACCACCACTCCGACACCTCCATGGCCGACGCACGCCGAGCTCGCGCCGAGCGTCAGGCCGCAGTCGCTGCTCGCGTTGCTCAAACGGCTCCGGCGGGCGATGGCTATGCCCGTCGTGCTCCGTCTTCGGTGGCTAACGCCGCCACGGGCCCTGCTGGCCATGAGCAGCAAGCTTCATCGCTGCACCTGTCAGTGCGCCGTGACGGGCGCACTGCTACTCTATCACTGACTCCAGCAGCTTCGTCCTCCCACCCACTTCACGGCCGGGCGGACGCGTAGGCCGCTCTGCTCATGGAGTGGGAGCTCCTTCGCTACCGCCCGGTTGGTGACCTCTACGAGGAGTGGCTCGAGCGGATCACTGAGCTTGTCAGCATGGCTGGGGGCTCCACCGCTCCGGCTCGCTCACTGCCTCAGCAGCCACCTGTAATGGGCGACGTGGCTCACGGGGCTCCTCCACCACCTCCGGTCCAGGGCGTCATTGTCGGGCCAAGGCGTGTGGTGCCACGGCGCGACCCACCGCGCCCTGTGCCAGCTCAGGAGGACGTGAGCTGCCACATGGTGCAGCGACCTCAAGGAGAAGCACGCATACTTCCAGCACCCCCGCACCAGGCCCGCGTACCGCCGCAGGAGGTGGCGGTGCGCGTGCACCAGGACTAGGTTCCACCCCCTCGACGGGCTCCAGTGGCCACGGCAGGATGCCGCGCGTTCACCCCAGAGCTCCGCAACGTCATCTGGCCAAGAAAGTTCAAGCCTGACCTACCTCCGCGCTACGACGGCACTGCCGACCCCGCCGAGTTCCTGCATCTCTACGAGCTAAGCATTGAGGCGGCCAGTGGCGATGAGAAGATCATGGCAAACTGGTTTCTGATGGCCCTCAAGGATGGCGCACGTTCTTGGCTCCTGAAACTCCCTGAGGGGTCGGTCTCTTCCCGGGAGGAGATGCGCAGCCGCTTAATCGCCAACTTCCAGGGCACTCGCGACCGTCTACCAGCCACGGGTGACCTACGCTGCATCAAGCAGCAACCTGGAGAGACCCTGCAGAAGTATATCTAGCACTTCAACAACGTTCGCCTCAAGATTCCCAAGGTGTCGGACGAGGCCATCATTTCAGCATTCACTGATGGAGTCCCCGATGTCAAGATGAAGGAGTAGCTCGCCATCCATGAGGATCTCTGCACGGCCATGGAGATGTTCAACATGGCGAACAAGTGCGCAAGGGCTAAGAAGGGGCACCTCTCCCTCCTTGAGCTCCTTGACGCTGACCCAGAAGACAAGAAGGCCAAGGCCAAGGACGTGAAGTGCAAGGTGCCAGCCGTGCTTGTGGCCGAGCCAGAGATGAAGCGCGGCTGCACCACTCTGAGTCATCCAAGAGCAACCGGCCATTCTACGTATTCCACAACATTCATATCCACAACACCAATGACTGTCAGGAGCTCAGGGCCCTCTGCGACGGGCGCCTCGATCGATGTCACGAGTGCAACTATCGAGGCTACGGTCGCGGAGGCGTTAGAGGTGGAGGACACTGGGACGAACGCGACCACCGTCAGGAGTGGCGTGACTAGCCTCATGAGGACCGGTGGCAGGGCCAACCTCGCGAGGGCGCCTGGAGGGAGCAGCCTCGTGAGGAGCACCCTCAGACCAATGCAGCTCTGCCTCCTCTGCCTCCACCGCCAAGAAGGAACAAAGATCACCACCAGGACGAGGGGGCTGGGGGCTTACAGGAGCCTCGAGCCATCGCCTGCATCTTGGGAAGCTCACAGGCCCCAGTGTCCCACCGCATCTTCAAGCAGTTCGCGTGCGAGGTGAACGCAGCGCTCCCCAAGCCTGAAGCAACTCGCCCTCTTAGGTGGTCCAAGTGCGCCATCATCTTCAGCTCCTCAGACCAGCTCAAGTGTGCGGCCACTGCTAGCGCGCTCCCCATGCTCTGCTCTCCCATCATCAGCAACGTGGTCTTCACCAAGACTCTCATTGACGGCGGAGCAGGGCTCAGTGTCCCATCTGTCCAGACGTTCGACAGGCTCCAAGTGCCATAATACTAGCTTCACCCAACCAAGCCCTTTTCAGGAGTAACCGATGGTTCCACACACCTGATCGGGCAGGTCCGCCTCCCTGTCACCTTTGGCGAGCGCAACAACTACCGCACCGAGCTCATCGACTTCGACGTCGCCGACATCTGCCTGCCCTACAACGCCATCCTAGGGTACCCAGCAGTGGCCAAGTTCATGGAGGCTACACACCACGGCTACAACGTCCTCAAGATGCCAGGAAGCGGCAGCATCATCACGGCCGCGTGCCAAGAGAAGGATGCGGTGTGCTCCCTCGAGCGCACCTTCCAGGCTGCAGCGGCCGAGAACCCTGAAGACGAGGGCGGCGCCCTCCCTCTCGAGGTCGCCACCAAGACGAACAAGTTGCAACTGGGACAGGGGTCTCGTGAAGGAGCATCGCCCAAGGACGCCGCGCTGAGCCTCGCGTCCCCGGACGCGGCACCTTCACCCATCGCACAGGAAGGCCCACCCGGAGCCCCCCTCAGGCTGGGCTCGGGGGCTCTCCTCGAGAGGGCCTCACAGCTAGTGTCGGTGTCAAAACCGGCGGATCTCGGGTAGGGGGTCCCGAACTGTGCGTCTAGGCGGATGGTAACAGGAGACAAGGGACACGATGTTTTTACCCAGGTTCGGGCCCTCTCGATGGAGGTAAAACCCTACTCCTGCTTGATTAATATTGATGATATGGGTAGTACAAGAGTAGATCTACCACGAGATCAGAGAGGCTAAACCCTAGAAGCTAGCCTATGGTATGATTGTTGTTCGTCCTATGGACTAAAACCCTCCGGTTTATATAGGCACCGAAGAAGGTTAGGGTTACACAGAGTCGGTTACAATGGTAGGAGATCTACATATCCGTATCGCCAAGCTTGCCTTCCATGCCAAGGAAAGTCCCATCCGGACATGGGACGAAGTCTTCAATCTTGTATCTTCATAGTCTGGGAGTCCGACCAAAGGTGATAGTTCGGCTATCCGGACACCCCCTAATCCGGGACTCCCTCAGTAGCCCCCGAACCAGGCTTCAATGACGACGAGTCCGGCGCGTAGATTGTCTTCGGCATTGCAAGGCGAGTTCTTCTCCAAATCCCGTGTACCTGTTGAATAGCGTCTGGCTCCTTATAAATATTGCACTCCTCGGCTTCCACGCCCAATAATGGCCATATTCCACGTGTTGAACGAATGCGAAAAGCTAGGGTATTTTTACTTTTACCCCCTAGCTGCGCAAATAAGCTGCCTATAAAAGAGACGAGGATCTAGATCCGAATCACACCATCCCCCCTTCGCGAGCATTCATCGGAGCGCATTTGACAGAAATCCATTCCATCATAAACAGTCGACGCGACTCCTCCTCTTGCCCTTCCAGCCCTCTGCCTGGAGATTGGGAGAGATGCTCCATCCCATACAGTGAACTAGTGGCGCTCCAAACCAAGGGATTTCTTCCCCCAGCCTTCATGGTTCCAGTTCGAGCCGGACTCGCCACCTATAAGGGCGAAAAGCAAGCGGAGAGCGTCCCCAGTCCCTCCAAAGGAGAGCGGGTATACCTTGTCCCTTATTTGATAAGAGGGCTCGGGTTTCCAATTCATCCGTTTCTCCGAGGGCTCCTGGAGTTCTACGGCCTCCAGTTGCACAACCTTACGCCTGCGTCCATTTTGCATATTGCGGGCTTCGTGGCCCTTTGCGAGCTGTTTTTGGGCATCGAGGCTCATTTTGCGATGTGGAAGAAGATGTTCTGCCTTGTGCCCCGTTCTCAAGAGGGGTCAATATATCAAGTGGGCGGAGCCGAACTATGGCGCATCGCCGGGACCGGATATCTATCCGGAACCCCGAAGAAGGCGTCCGAAGACTGGCCTTCGGAATGGTTTTATATAGAAGATGTCCCCATGCCGGACCCTGTTCGGATCGGCCTCCATGAGTTCAATAACGCTCCTTTGAAGAAACACCTAAGCTGGCATCCACGGAGCCCTCAGAAAGAAAATGACAGGGACGTCCTTTACCTGATGAGCCGAATTAGGTTGTTAGCTCATTCTGGACTGACCATGATCGGGGTCATGGCCACATGCATTATGTGGGGGGTGCAGCCGCTCCAGTATAGAGGCCACCCCATGTGGGATTTCAATGGGGAGGATGATGCCACCCGCTGCGGCCGTAAGGGGCCGGGATTGGTCGCCGATCTGATGAAGATCTTGTCCGCATTGTACAAGGGAGAAGAGGAGGAATTTCTCCGTGTCAATCCACATGACGGATTTTCTATGTACAATCCTCCAAGCTGGGTAAGTGGACATTTCTTTTTGCCTATCCAATCCATACTCCCATAATCAAGTATCTCATTTTTTGATTTCGACGCAGGAACTGCGCTGGGCCGTAAAGGATATAAACAGCTCGCCTCCACAACCCGAGGATCCAGGACGATTCCTCGATCCGGCCTCCCAAGAGGATGCAGACATATCGGTGGAGCTGATTGATGGGGTATTTCACCAACTGAGCATCGATAATGCCTTGGTCGCCATTACGGCCGATTACCCCGGAATACTTCCAGCCTCACAGGTAACTGAGTCCGAACTCCCAATACTTTGAAAATGACCCATCCGTGCTTATTTTTGATCACCGTATACCAATGGTGTTTCGCAGAGGAAGTCCTTGAGGCGGAAGGCCGAGCCTGCGGTGGCTAGTCAACAAGGGACAGCAAGGCCCGGCAGGCTGAAAAGAAGTGCGGTCCGGATTGAGACGCCGGGGCAACGGTATGGCGTGTCATCTTACTCCCAGGTTTTATTCCCGGAAGGCATACTGACACTTGTGCTCTTTTCAGGAAAAAGAGCGCTCGCCAGACTGTATCCGGAGAGGTTACCCATCGAGCCTCCACCAGCCAGGCTCCAACGCCAGGTCCAGAAGCGGAGGCAGACACGAGGCGTGCGTCGGATGCTCCTCCGACAGAGGGAGCCGACAGGTTATCTGCCACAAATTCCGAGGTGGAGAGTGCCATGAATCACAGGCGTCGCAAGACAGTTCTTCGTGACGCATGTTTCTCCCCGGAGGCATCGGATGCCTTTAATTCGGGAGATGCGCACCTCCGTGCCGCTCAAAATGGTCTAGCCAGAGCCACGGAGCAGTATGTAAAAGATATACGGGTGAGAAAATTTGACAGTTATATATGCCAGTAGCCCCCGAGACTTGAAATAGTTAGAATAACTGATTTAAGGATAATTTATTCTGCAGGATCTTACAGAAAAGAATACCCAACTGTCCCAGGAGCTGGAGGAGTGCAAGGCCCAACTTGAGGCTGCACTAGCCGTAGTGGGGGAAGGCAAAGAGACCCCCTCTGGTAATATATGCTTCAAAAGATAAGTAATTTGTGAAGTGCGGCGTGTGTATAAATCTGACAATAATATTGCAGATGGCGCAGGGATAGATCCGGACAAGCAACAACTCTTGCGCCGGTTAAAGGCCGGCGAGAATGTGCTTACAAGGGTGAGGCAAGAGAAAAATAATCTCCAAGATGCCAACACCCAGCTGGGTGAGGAACTAAAGGATGTTCGTGCCCAGCTGTCTGACTCCGTTAAGGAGAATCGGCGGCTTCGACGCGGTATTTTTAGTAAGTGCTTGAACGAACTTTGAAAAAGAGTTCGGCGAGGAAGTCGACTAACAGAGTTATGTCTATAGTTATGCTCATAGGCCGTCCTGCAGAGGAAATGCTCGGTTCTATGGGTGACCTTCTTCCCGAGCTCTTGCAACTGCACGAACAAGTTCGGCAGGTGATGAAAGGCGTCGCCCAGGCCTTGTGGCCATCTATCTTCCTACCCGAAGGCCTTGGAGAGCTTGTAGAGAGGCTTCAGGGAGCGCGGCGGTGCTTCTGATTATGGAAGATATCGGCCTACCGTCAAGGCGCCAGGGAGGCCTGGGCCATGGTGAAGATGCGGTACACGAAGGCTGACCCAAACCACATGGCCGAGGTCGGACCTGTGGGGCCCGATGGGAAGGAGATCCCTGTGAGCTTAGTGTACGGACAAGTAGAGTTGGCCGCAAAGTATTCCCAGCAGGACTGTAAACTAGACAGCCTATTAGATGGCATTGAAGAGGAATACAATCAGTCGAATTGACTATGTAATTTAAGATGACATGTAAAATGCCTTCTAGCCGGATTTTAGATCGTTTGTCATAGCGGACCTTTTCGCTTCAACCTCGGGACCCAATAGTCCGGAGTGTGTCCGAATACCCTCGCAGTTATATAAGAATCGGGGCATGCATGGAGACCAGGCGTAGGGGTCATTAGTGCTTTATCAGAGAAGTGCCAACTAGTTATGTTATATTACATGGTTAGTAAGAAACATCTTCCAGGGAGAATAGTTTCGTTAGGGGTTCCTTTCCCTGGGAGGCATGCCCTAAAGTGCATGTCCGGACTGCGAAAAAAGTAGAAAAACATCTGGCGGCAGATAAATAAATAGGTAAGAGATCGTCTTTTAGTTCACCGACCGAATATTCCCTTAAGAACGCTAGCTTTTGGCTTCACCCAGTCTGAGGTACACATCCGGCTGACCTGGCAGTAACAATCGCAGAGGTGCTCCCTTTACCACCTAGCCAAACAATCGGGAACGTATGGGTAAGCACAGGAGCCAGGCAACCCAGCTTGGCCAAAACTTAAGTCATATCGATGTATATAATGGTGAATAAAAGGTACATGCGGAAGTGTGACACATGTGTTGGGCATGCAGTCTGTATAAATAAGCTTCTGTTAAAGAAGCCCCCAGGTATAATGAGCGCGGATAGCGCGTCAAGTGTGTGCGAACAAAGCGCAAATGAGCCTTCAAAGGCTGTAAGAGAAAAGGAGGGACAAGGAGAGAAATATAATACATCTACTGTATAAAATATAGACGGAGGAAGGAGACGAACTCAGAATCCGGCGCTAGGCGTAGAATCTTTGGAGATGGGCTGCGTTCCATGGGTTCGGCTCGAGTCGGTTATGCGATGCATTTCGCAGACGGTACGCTCCGCCGGTCAGGGCTTGGTCGATGATGAAGGGACATTCCCATTTGGGCTTGAGTTTGTCCTTTTTCTTGTCTGGCAGGCATAGAACTAACTCGCCAACATTGTAAGTTTTGGCCCGTACTTCTCTGCTTTGATATCTTCGAGCCTGCTGTTGATAGAATGCGGAACGGGCTTTTTCCACGTCACGCTCCTCCTCCAAGGCGTCCAAACTGTCCTCCCGATCGAGCTCGGCTTCTCTTTCTTCATACATGCGCACGTGAGGTGAGTCATGAATTATATCGCAGGGAAAACTGCCTCTACGCCGTATACCATAAAGAATGGTGTGAATCCGATAGTGCAATTCGACGTGGTCCGCAGGCCCCAGAGTACGGAGTCGAGCTCCTCTACCTAGTGCGTGTTAGATTCCTTGAGGGACCGCACTAGTCTGGGTTTGATGCCGCTCATGATTAGACCATTTGCTCGCTCGACTTGACTGTTAGTTTGAGGGTGATAGACTGAAGCATAGTCGAGCTTGATGCCCATGTTTTTACACCAGAGTTTGACCTCGTAGGTCGTGAAGTTCGTGCCGTTATCAGTGATGATGCTGTGGGGGACGCCGTAACGGTGTACGACCCCTGATATGAAGTCTATCACTGGTCCGGATTCGGCCATCTTAACAGGTTTGGCCTCTATCCATTTGGTGAATTTATCCACCATGACCAGTAGGTATTTTTGCTTATGGGTTCCTCCTTTAAGGGGTCCAACCATGTCAAGCCCCCAGATCGTGAAGGTCCAGGTGATGGGTATAGTTTTGAGGGCGGTGGGTGGCATGTGGCTTTGATTAGCAAAGAGCTGGCAACCGATGCATCGTTGGACTAAGTCCTGAGCATCTGCTTGGGCCGTCGGCCAATAAAATCCTGTACGGAAGGCCTTGCCTACAAGGGCTCGGGCTGCAGCGTGGTGCCCGCCGAGTTCGGCATGAATTTCGGCCAGAAGATTCTGCCCTTCCTCTTCGGAGATACACCTTTGAAGGACTTCGGTTGTGCTTTTCTTATAAAGCTCTCCCTCGTGGACCTTGTAGGCTTTAGATTGCCGCACTATGCAGCGGGCCTCATTTTGGTCCTCGGGAAGTTCCTGCCTGGTTAGGTAGGCTAGGAATGGTTCCGTCCATGGGGCGATGACTGCCATTATTATGTGGGCTGAGGGTGTTACTTCATTGGCAGAACCACCAATTGTGTCAGAATGTTCGGTGTTGGGCAGTGCGGTTGGGTCCGGGTTGTTATTTCCGGACTCCCCCTCCCATAGTACAAATGGCTTAAACAGCCTCTCTAGGAAGATGTTGGGAGGGACGGCATCGCGCTTTGCGCCAATGCGTGCCAATACGTCTGTTGCCTGGTTGTTATCCCGGGCTATATGGTGAAATTCGAGCCCCTCGAACCGACCTGACATTTTTTGGACGGTGTTGCGATAGGCTGCCATTTTCGGATCCTTGGCATCGAAGTCTCTGTTTATTTGGGATATCGCGAGGTTCGAATCCCCGCGCACCTCTAGGCGTTGAATGCCCATGGAGACTGCCATCCGGAGACCATGTAGGAGGGCCTCGTATTCGGCTGCGTTGTTGGAGTTCGTATACATTATCTGGAGTACGTATTGAAATGTATCTCCGGTTGGGGGCGTCAGAACAATGCCAGCCCCCAGACCAGCCAATATTTTGGAGCTGTCGAAGTGCATGATCCAGTTGGAATATGCGCCGTACTCTTGATGGAGTTCGGCTTCAGTCCATTCGGCGACGAAGTCGGCCAAAACTTGCGACTTAATAGCAAGCCTTGGCTTATAGGTTATGTCGAACGGGAGGAGCTCAATGGCCCATTTGGCAATCCGGCCCGTTGCGTCGCGGTTGTTTATAATGTCGTTAAGAGGTACTTCGGAGGCTACTGTTATTGAACACTCTTGAAAGTAGTGTCGCAGCTTCCGGGATGCCATAAATACCGCGGACACTATCTTTTGATAATGCGGGTACCGTGACTTGCATGGAGTTAGGACAGTGGACACGTAGTAAACTGGTTTTTGAAGGGGGAACTTGTGTCCGTCCGTTTCTCGTTCGACAACGAGTACCGCGCTTATAACTTGATGAGTTGCCGCGATATCTAATAGCATTGGTTCACCCATGTTGGGCGTGGCCAGGACCGGGTTTGTTGCCAATATGGCTTTTATTTCTTTGAGTCCGGCCGTGGCGGCATCCGTCCACTCGAAGTGTTTGGTGCGTCGGAGGAGGCGATAAAGGGGTAATGCCTTTTATCCCAAACGGGAGATAAAGCGGCTTAGAGCCGCCACGCATCCAGTCAATTTTTGTGTTTGTTTGAGGTCCTTTGGGATATGCAATTGTGACAGAGCTCGGATTTTGGCTGGGTTTGCTTCAATTCCTCTGCCGGATACAATGAAGCCCAAGAGCTTTCCGGCTGGTACGCCGAAAAAGCATTTTTCCAGGTTGAGCTTGATGTCATATGTTCGGAGATTATCGAATGTGAGCCTCAAGTCGTCTACTAGAGTTTCGACATGCTTGGTTTTAACGACCACATCGTCTACGTATGCGTCCACTATTTTGCCGATCTGGTTTGCCAGACATGTCTGAATCATGCGCTGATATGTTGCGCCGGCGTTTTTGAGCCCGAAGGGCATTGTGTTGAAGCAGAATGGGCCATATGGGGTGATGAATGCCGTTGCGGCTTGGTCGGGCTCTGCCATCTTAATTTGATGGTAGCCGGAGTATGCGTCGAGGAAGCACAATGAATCATGTCCTGCGGTAGCATCGATAATTTGATCGATGCAGGGGAGGGGGAAGGGATCCTTTGGGCAAGCCTTGTTAAGGTCCTTGAAATCGACGCATATGCGCCAGGATTTGTCCTTCTTTGGTACCATCACCAGGTTTGCTAGCCAGTCCGGATGTTTTATATCTCTGATGAATCCGGCCTCCAATAGTTTGGCTAGCTCCTCTCCCATGGCCCGTCTCTTGGGTTCGGAGAAACGCCGACGAGCTTGTTTGACTGGCTTGAATCCTTTTAGGATGTTTAGGCTGTGCTCAGCCAGCCGGCGTGGGATTCCTGGCATGTTTGAAGGGTGCCAGGAAAAAATGTCCCAATTTTCACGTAGAAATTCTCGTAGTGCAGCGTCTACATTAGGGTTTAATTGTGCCCCGATGGAGGCCGTTTTTGTAGAAGAATGAAATTGCGTCCTCCTCACGGCAATCCTTTATCTTGTTCATGACCAGGAGGAATCTGGCCCAGTAATGGTGTACTGTTTCTGCGGGCTCTTGCCGGATTTGGGATAGATCGCTTATGTTTGGGTGGGCGGGTGGAATTAAATTCGGAACCCCGTCCAATCTAAGACTCAGGGGCCAAGAAGTTTCCGAACTTGGAAGCTTGGGTTCTTGGATGTTGTCCAATGAATCTAGCCCGCTGCCAGACTTTAGGTTCAGGACTTGAGTGACGCCCTCCCCTCCGTGGGAATCTAGCATGGAGGGATCAGGAATCCGGACATAGCTAGTCCTTAAAATAGAGGAAGGGTCGCCGTATTGTTCCTCAACCACGACAACATGGTGGGTAACCTGGGGAGAGTTGATCTCTCTCAGATCGGGTTTAGGCCCAATCTGATCGTAGTCTGTAGCGACTCCCAGGGCGGCGATGCGATCCAAGAGCTCGTTTAAGGAAGAGAGCTCCATCGGATCTAACTGCTCGGCGAGTTCCGAGTTAACGTGAAGATTGCTTTCGATGACCCGAGAAGTCATCGTTGGCGCGGTGGCCGAATAGGCGGTCATTAGAAAACCGCCTAGCCGGAGAGTTTGACCGATGGCCAAAGCTCCTTTAGCAACAGTGCTGTCTTTAAAGACGGGATGAGGCATCCTTCCTGATGGCGACGACACAGAGGAACTCTCAATGAAAGCACCAATGTCGGTGTCAAAACCGGCGGATCTCAGGTAGGGGGTCCCAAACTGTGCGTCTAGGCGGATGGTAATAGGAGACAAGGGACACGATGTTTTTACCCAGGTTCGGGCCCTCTCGATGGAGGTAAAACCCTACTCCTGCTTGATTAATATTGATGATATGGGTAGTACAAGAGTAGATCTACCACGAGATCAGAGAGGCTAAACCCTAGAAGCTAGCCTATGGTATGATTGTTGTTCGTCCTACGGACTAAAACCCTCCGGTTTATATAGGCACCGAAGAGGGTTAGGGTTACACAGAGTCGGTTACAATGGTAGGAGATCTACATATCCGTATCGCCAAGCTTGCCTTCCACGCCAAGAAAAGTCCCATCCGGACATGGGACGAAGTGTTCAATCTTGTATCTTCATAGTCCGGGAGTCCGGCCAAAGGTGATAGTTCGGCTATCCGGACACCCCCTAATCCGGGACTCCCTCACCTAGCCTGAGTCACGAGGGAGGTGCTCGGGCACCATGTGGAGGCGCTCTTCAGAGCACGCTTCCCAGGAGAAGGCATCAGCCGGAAGGTGCCAGGCGTTTAGGAGTTCATCAGCAAGGCAATCGAGGAGATTCAAGAAGCAAGGGTTCTGCAAGGCGATCGCCACCTCCCATGAGGCGCGGCTCACTGCCTGGGAGAGGGTAAGGAGTTCCGCGTCTGCATTGACATCCCCGGGCTCAACAGGGCCGCGTCTCGGCAGCTCATCTGGCCGTCTCATGTCGACCGATGCGAGGTCCACCCCACAGCTACGTCCGCATGCCCTTCGGCCTGCCTGGCACGGTTGTGATGTTCCAGCGCTGCATGAGGGACATCCTGGCGGCTTGCGAGGCCAGGCATCAGGCGATCCTGGCGGAGATGGAGGAGCACCTCCAGGAGCCTCCCGAGGCTCGGCACTAGAGCGGCTCGTGAGGAACGACTTCGGCAACGCGCGTTTTTGGCTACTTCAACACCTCTTCAATGACGGTACCAGGTGACATCTCTCTAGTTCGTTTAGTTTGGGGGTGCCCCTCGGGCTGCATCATCCCCAGGCCGCTTGGGTTCGTCCATGCGGCGTGTATCCCTTTTCGCATCTATCAGAGGTAGTTTACCCTCCTTCGCAAGCTACCTTTAAGTTATCAATTGCCTGAACGACGCTTCGTCGCTAAGAACATCTCATGCCCTTGCGGGCCCTCCCGCGACCGCCTCATGATTAAGGACTGGCACGATGTCTGTGCTCGGGTCCGTCCCTGCAGTGTTGCTAAATCCAAGAGGCTGAGCTTTGGCTCACGGGCCAGTCCCCGGGTACGTCCCCTCCCAAGGCCCTTGGTGCTCATGAGATAATCGCGGGTGGGTAAGTAAGGGCGCGCGACCTGGTGCCCCCGTGGCCATGGGAACCGTGCGCCAGCTGTTTTTCTTTAGGATCTTTGCATGAGAAGACTAGGCACGACGTCTGTGCTCGGGTCCGTCCCTATAGCATCGATAAACCCAACGTCTGAGCTCTGTATGGCAGGCCGGCCCCGTTCACGTCACCTCATGGGGTCGTTGGTGTCTGACCTTCTCATGCAATAACCTCAGGAGACTCATTCGGTGCAGGCTGCCTAACCATCTTGTAGGATTAACACAAGCATCCCCAATCAAGACCAGGCGCAACCCGCCTTGAGGTAGGGCCTCGTGAGTCCCGCGCTGGCTCACGGGTACCCACATATACCTCCTCCAGCCCTGCCGTGCAACCCACGTGTCAGGGCGGGGCTGTACACGCCCCGAGGCCTCTCCTCAGAGGGAGCCCCCTCCCACGCACCAGTGGATGCACCATGCTCCGCGCTGGCCGTCGACACTATCGAGGAGCAGCTATGCCCGTGCAGGAGCGGAAGCGCTATGCTTCGCTCTGGTGATAAACAACTGGGGGTGGCCTCGCAGCCGCATTAACCTCAGGGAGCCTCCGGGCTCAGTGACAAGCCTCACCTCGCTGCTCTCCCTCGGGAGGGTAGCGCGAGGGGGCTAGGCATGGGGGCTACGCTCAGGTCACGCCTGGCATACCCCACCTTGCCAGGCCTCACGGGCCCAGTCTTCGTGCACCCCTCCCAAGCGAGAGCTCGGCGAGGAAAAGGTATGATGGTCGGTTCGTACGTCAAGGGGGACTCCTGAGCATCGCGTCTCAAGAGCCTAACTGGCCACATAGCCCCTCACCCCTTGGGCTCGTACTGGCGATCCGGACGAGCCAATGGCGGCTGAGGCATGCGCGGGGCCGGGCCCTGCCAACGCAGAACGCCAAGGCCTGACTTTCACTGTTACTTTTCAAGCCGTTTGTACGTCAAGGGGGACTCCTGAGCATCGCGTCTTAGGAGACTAACTGGTCACGTAGCCCCTCACCTCTTGGACTCGTCCTGGCGATCCGGACGGCCCAACGGCGGCTGGGGTATGTGTGGGGACGGGCCCTGCCGATGCAGAACATCAAGGCTTACCTCAGCACCTTTTCCTAAGCTGTTCGCATGTCAAGGAGGACTCCTGAGCATCGTGTCTCAGGAGCCTAACTGGTCACGTAGCCCCTCACCCCTTGGGCTCGTCCTGGCGATCCGGACGACCCAACGACGGCTGAGGTATGCGCGGGGCGGGATCTGCCAATGCAGAACAACAAAGCAAACAAAAAAGTCGAGGGACCATAATCTAATTATTACAAAACATGTTGTTCCAAGCAAACATTTTTAAACGCCTCCCTGAGGCATGCTACATGATATAGGACGAAAAGGGAAGAGCTGTGTCGCCAAGCCACCTCTTCAGACCTGGGTGCCGCCGTCACCCGCCAGCAGAGCCTCGTCGCCGGGCGCGACGCCCGTCCCCCCGGCCTTGGTCGGAGGACCGACAACTAGGAACTTACTCAGCATGGTGTCCACGAAGCTCTTCACTGCAGCAGCAGCAACGTCCCGGGAGTCAGAGTCCACCAAAGCAAGGAAGGATGAGAAGTCGAAGCCGGCGTCCTGGAGATAGAGATGGCTGAAGACGCACGTAACGGCTGAGGAAGAAAGTGAGCACGCCTCACTTTCCACCAAAGAGCCAAACCCGTCGACAACATCCTCGAGCACTGCCAAGACTTCTGGGAGCAGAGCAGCAGGGCTCTCCCTCGGGGTCGTCGCCGTCACCTTCTTCAAGGGATCGTCCCCAAAGAGCGACTCTTGAGCCTTGTGGAACCTCCCTGATGACCCACAAGTATAGGCGATCTATCTTAGTCCTTTCGATAAGTGAGAGTGTCGAACCCAACGAGGAGCAGAAGGAAATGACAAGAGGTTTTCAGTAAGGTATTCTCTGCAAGCACTTAAATTGTAGGTAACAGATAGTTTTGTGATAAGATAATTTGTAATGGGTAACAAGCAATGAAAGTAAATAAGGTGCAGCAAGGTGGCCCAATCCTTTTTGTAGCAAAGGACAAGCCTAGACAATTTCTTATAGTGAGAAAAGCGCTCCCGAGGACATAAGGGAATTATCGTCAAGCTAGTTTTCATCATGCTCATATGATTCACATTCGGTACTTTGATAATTTGATATGTGGGTGGACCGGTGCTTGGGTACTGCCCTTTCTTGGACAAGCATCCCACTTATGATTAACCCCTATTGCAAGCATCCACAACTACAAAAGAAGTATTAAGGTAAACCTAACCATAGGATGAAACTAGTGGATCCAAATCAGCCCCTTACGAAGCAACGCATAAACTAGGGTTTAGGCTTCTGTCACTCTAGCAACCCATCATCTACTTATTACTTCCCAATGCTTTCCTCTAGGCCCAAATAATGGTGAAGTGTCATGTAGTCGACGTTCACATAACACCACTAGAGGAGAGACAACATACATCTCATCAAAATATCGAACGAATACCAAATTACCATGACTACTAATAGCAAGACTTCACCCATGTCCTCAGGAACAAACGTAACTACTCACAAAGCATATTCATGTTCATGATCAGAGGAGTATTAATATGCATTAAGGATCTGAACATATGATCTTCCACAAAGTAAACCAATTAGCATCAACTACATGGAGTAATCAACACTACTAGCAACCCACAGGTACCAATTTGTGGTTTTGATACAAGATTGGATACAAGAGATGAACTAGGGTTTTGAGAGGAGATGGTGCTGGTGAAGATGTTGATGGATATTGACCCCTCCCAATGAGAGGATCGTTGGTGATGATGATGGTGATGATTTCCCCCTCCCGGAGGGAAGTTTCCCCGGCAGAACAGCTCCGCCGGAGCCCTAGATTGGTTCCGCCAAGGTTCCGCCTCGTGGCGGCGGAGTTTCGTCCTGTAATCTTGCTTATGATTTTTTCTAGGGTAAAAGCCTTCATATAGCAGAAGATGGGCACCGGAGGGCCACCAGGGGGCCCAGGAGACAGGGGGCGTGCCTAGTAGGGGGGGGGGCGCCCCCACCCTCCTGGCCAGGGTGTGGGCCCCCTCTGGTACTTTCTTTGCTCAATAATTCTTATTAATTCCAAAAATGACTTTCTTGGAGTTTCAGGACTTTTGGAGCTGTGCAGAATAGGTTTCCAATATTTGCTCCTTTTCCAGCCAGAATCCCAGCTTCCGGCATTCTCCCTCTTCATGATAAACCTTGTAAAATAAGAGAGAATAGCCATAAGTATTGTGACATAACGTGTAATAACATCCCATAATGCAATAAATATCAATATAAAAGCATGATGCAAAATGGACGTATCAACTCCCCCAAGCTTAGACCTTGCTTGTCCTCAAGCGGAAGCCGATATCGAAAAATATGTCCACATGTTTAGAGATAGAGGTGTCGATAAAAATAAAATACGGACATGAGGGCATCATGATCATTCTCATAACAGCAACATGTACATTGTCATATGATTTCTTATGCTCAAGTAACAATCTATTCACAATGTCAAGTATGGTTCAGAAACTTCATCGAGAACTAAGAAACTATAATCTCAGTCATTGAAGCAATTGCAATTTATCATAACATCAGAAAGAGTCCAGAATAGACCTTTTCAGCAAGTCCACATACTCAACTATCATATAGTCTTCTACAATTGCTAACACTCACGCAATACTTATGGTTATGGAGTTTTAATCGGACACTGAGAAAGATAGGGGCTTATAATTTCGGCATCCAACATATTCACCTTTGGGTGATGTCAACAATAATAGTTCATGCTAACTTACATCCAATTGGATATATATATAAGGATCTTTCCAACACGAGGTTCTTGCCAAAGGATAAAATGAAAAAGGGAAAGGTGAAGGTCACCTTGACTCTTGCATAAAGTAAAAGACATAAAGTAAAAGATAGGCCCTTCGCAGAGGGAAGCAGAGGTTGTCATGTGCTTTTAGGGTTGGATGCACAAAATCTTAATTCAAAAGAATGTCACTTTATATTGCCACTTGTGATATGAACCTTTATTATGCAGTCCGTCGCTTTTATTACTTCCATATCACACAATCATATAAAGCTTTTTTTCTCCGCACTAATAAGTCATACATATTTAGAGAGCAATTTTTATTTCTTGCAACATGACAACTTACTTGAAGGATCTTACTCAATCCATAGGTAGGTATGGTGGACTCTCATGGCAAAACTGGGTTTAAGGATATTTGGAAGCACAAGTAGTATCTCTACTTGGTTCAAGGAATTTGGCTAGCATGAGGGGGAAAGGCAAGCTCAACATGTTTGAATGATCCATGACAATATACTTTAACTGAGATGTGAGAAAACATAAACCATTACGTTGTCTTCCTTGTCCAACATCAACTCTTCATCATGTCATACTTTAATGAGTGCTCACAATTATAAAAGATGTCCAAGATATTATATTTATATGTGAAAATCTCTCTTTCTTCATTACTTCCTATTAATTGCAACGATGACCAAAACTATGTTTGTCAACTCCCGACATCTTTTATGCCTCATACTCTTTATATGTGAAGTCATTACTATCCATAAGATCAATATGAACTCTTTTATTCCTTTTTATTCTTTCTATTTTCTCAAGATCATAGCAAGATAGCAAAGCCCTTGACTCAACACTAATCTTTATTATATAGATCGCAAACTCGATTACATAAAGGATCACAAAGCAAAACTCAAAACTAATTCATACCAAAACTTTATTCTACTAGATCAAGATATTACTAAAAGGATCTAACTAAGTAAAATGGTAAAGATAGGAGTGTGATGGTGAACGATACCGGGGCACCTCCCCCAAGCTTGGCAGTTGCCGAGGGGAGTGCCCATACCCATGTGATTATGTCCTCGGAGGTGGTGAAGAAGGAGTTGTTGATGATGTAGGCTTGTCGTCCGTCTTCCAAGGCATAGGCTCACCATCATAGAAGGATGATCGAGTCTCCGGGATCCTCAAATCTGCAGCCAAACTCATCCTCTTGAATCTATATTCATACTCACAGTTTTGGTTTTGCAGGTCATAGATCTGGGCTTGGAGGTGCTCGATTTTCTCATGAATCTTGAAGATGGTATCCCCAATGTTCTTGGCGTCTAGCTTGTGGTTGTTGGTGAATTCCGCGATCATCATCTGGTTGGCGTTGAGTCCACGTTCCACCATCCCTTGGCACTTGAAAACTTGTTGCTCCATAGCTTCGAGCTTTGTCTCCATGCTTCCGGTACGCTTTGGTCCCTCCACATCGCGGATGTGCAGCACCCCATCACGCATCTCAATGGTTTGAGGGTGTTGCAGCACCTCCGCGAGATAGGGGTTGATAACCTTCTCAAAAAAGTTGTCCTTGGGAGCGCTTGGAGACGTCATGGTGCTCTAGATCTGTCAGAAAAATAGCTCAAAACGAAAACAGGAGATATTTGCGTTATACCGTGGTCAAAACCTTTGGGAGATTATATAATGAATTTTTACCGACCAAAAGAAGTAACGTGCAAGAAAACGGAGTCCGGGAGGCACACGAGGTGCCCACGAGACAGGGGGGCGCGCCCAGTAAGGGTGTGCGTGCCCTCCACCCTCGTGGAGGCCTCGTGTCCTTCCCAGATTACTTCTTGCTTTCCAAAATTCTTAAATATTCCAAAACAGAGAAAAATTGCTATTAGAACCTTTTTGGAGTCGGTTTACTTACCGTACCACATACCTATTCCTTTTCGGAGTCTGAAACATTCTGGAAAGTATCCCTTATGTATTCCTCCGGGGTTACGGTTTCAATAATATTAGTTTCAACATTTATAGGATTACCTGAGATATAATGTTTGATTCTTTGATCGTTCACCACCCTCAGACTTGTGCCTTCAAAGTTGTTGATTTTTATGGCACCAGAATGATAGACCTCCTCGATAACGTAAGGGCCTTCCCATTTAGAGAGAAGTTTTCTTGCAAAAAATCTTAAACGAGAGTTGAGTAGCAACACATAATCACCTACGTTAAACTCACGCTTTTGTATTCTTTTGTGATGCCATCTTTTAACTTTTTCTTTGAACAACTTGGCATTCTTGTAGGCCTGGGTTCTCCATTCATCAAGTGAGCTAATATCAAATAACCTCTCCTCACCGGCAAGTTTGAAGTCATAGTTGAGCTCTTTAATAGCCCAATATGCTTTATGTTCAAGTTCAAGAGGTAAGTGACATGCTTTCCCATAAACCATCTTATACGGAGACATACCCATAGGATTTTTATATGCAGTTCTATAGGCCCATAATGCATCATCAAGTTTCTTGGACCAATTCTTTCTAGATCTATTGACAGTCTTTTGCAAAATTAACTTGAGCTCTCGATTACTCAACTCTACTTGACCACTAGACTGCGGGTGATAAGGAGATGCAACTCTATGATTGACATCATACTTAGCAAGCATTTTACGAAAAGCACCATGAATAAAATGTGAACCACCATCAGTCATGGGATATCTAGGGACTCCAAACCTCGGAAAAATAACTTCTTTAGGCATCTTATAGAAGTGTTATGATCAGCACTACTAGTTGGAATAGCTTCTACCCACTTAGTAACGTAATCAACAACAACTAAAATATGTGTATATCCATTAGAGGCAGGAAAAGGTCCCATATAATCAAAGCCCCAAACATCAAATGGTTCAATAACAAGAGAGTAATTCATAGGCATTTCTTAACGTCTACTAATATTGCCGATTCTTTGACATTCATCACAAGATAAGACAAACTTATGGGCATCTTTGAAGAGAGTAGGCCAATAAAAACCGGATTGCAATACCTTGTGTGCAGTTCTGTCTCCAGCGTGGTGTCCTCCATATGGTTCAGAGTGACACTTGTGTAGGATTTGTTCCTGTTCATGCTTAGGTACACAACGTCTAATAACACCATCTACTCCTTCTTTATAAAGGTGTGGGTCATCCCAGAAGTAATGTCTTAAATCATAAAAGAACCTTTTCTTTTGCTGGTATGTGAAACTAGGTGGTATAAATTTAGCAACAATGTAATTAGCATAATCAGCACACCATGGAGCAGTATGAGAAGCATTAATGATCGCTAATTGTTCATCAGGAAAGCTATCATCAATAGGTAGTGGGTCATCAAGAACATTCTCTAACCTAGACAAGTTGTCTGCAACGGGGTTCTCAGCTCCCTTTCTATCAACAATATGCAAATCAAATTCTTGGAGCAAGAGAACCCATCTAATAAGTCTAGGCTTAGCATCTTTCTTTTCCATAAGATATTTAATAGCAGCATGATCAGTGTGAATAGTAACTTTAGAATCAACAATATAAGGTCTGAACTTATCACAAGCAAATACAGCTGCTAAGAATTCTTATTCAGTAGTAGCATAATTTCTCTGGGCAGTGTCAAGAGTTTTACTAGCATACTGGATAACATTTAATTTCTTATCAACTCTTTGCCCTAGAACATCACCTACAGCATAATCACTAGCATCACACATAATTTCAAAGGGTAAATTCCAATCATGTGGCTGAACAATAGGTGCAGTGATCAAAGATTTCTTAAGTATTTCAAATGCTTCTACACAATCATCATCAAAGACAAAAGGAATATCTTTTTGCAATAAATTAGTTAGAGGCCTAGAGATTTTAGAAAAGTCCTTAATGAACCTCCTATAAAAACCGGCATGACCAAGGAAACTTCTTATACCTTTAATGTCCTTGGCACATGGCATCTTTTCAATAGCATCAACTTTAGCTTTATCAACTTCAATACCTCTTTCAGAAATTTTATGCCGCAAGACAATGCCTTCATTAACCATAAAGTGGCACTTTTCCCAATTCAAGACAAGACTAGTGTCTTCACATCTCTGCAAAACTCAATCAAGGTTGCTCAAGCAATCATCAAAAGAGGATCCATAAACGAAGAAATCATCCATGAATACCTCACAAATCTTTTCACAAAAGTCAGAGAATATAGCCATCATGCATCTTTGAAAGGTAGCAGGTGCATTACATAAACCAAAAGGCATACGTCTATAAGCAAAAGTACCGAAAGGGCAAGTAAAAGTAGTTTTTGATTGATCCTCCGCTGACACAGGTATTTGAGAGAAACCAGAATAACCATCTAGAAAGAAGAAATGTGTATGTTTGGATAGTCTTTCTAGCATTTGATCAATAAAAGGTAAAGGGTAACGATCTTTCTTAGTAGCTTTATTTAGTTTACGGAAATCAATTACCATCTTATAATCTATGATAATTCTTTGCGGAATCATTTCATCTTTATCATTAGGAACGATCGTAATACCTCCCTTCTTAGGGACGCAATGGACATGACTTACCCAATCACTGTCAGCAACGGGATAAATTATACCTGCCTCAAGGAGCTTTAGTATCTCCTTTCTTACCACTTCTTTCATCTTAGGGTTTAACCGTCGTTGATGATCTCTAACTGGTTTGGAGCCTTCGTCCAGTTTAATTTTGTGTTGGCATAGAGTGGGAATAATGCCCTTAAGATCATCCAGAGTATATCCAATAGCAGCACGGTGCTTCTTCAGAGTTTTCAATAATCTTTCCTCTTCTTGCTCTGAAAGGTTAGCACTAATAATAACAGGATATATCTTCTTTTCATCAAGATAAGCATATTTAAGATTATCAGGCAAAGGTTTGAGCTCAAACACGAGATCACCCTTGGGTGGAGGAGGATCCCTTAGGATTTCAACAGGCAAGTGGTGTTTCAGAATAGGACCCTATTTAAGGAATACTTCATCTATTTCCCTTCTTTCATTCATAAACATATCATTTTCATGGTCTAGAAAATATTGTTCTAACGGATCAGTAGGAGGCACGGCAATAGAAGCAAGACCAATACTTTCATCCTTACTAGGCAATTCTTTATCACGGGGTTGTCTACGAAATTTAACAAAATTAAAGTCATGTTTCATATCCCCCAAACCAATTGTAACAACATCCTTTTCACAATCAATCTTAGCATTAATAGTGTTCAAGAAGGGTCTACCAAAATCATCTTGTGGGGAACCAAGAACAAGAAAATCAGCAGGATATTTAACTTTCCCACATAAGACTTCAACATCTCTAACAATCCCAAATGGTGTAATAGTATCTCTATTGGCAAGCTTAATAGTGACATCAATATCTTCTAACTCAGCGGGTGCAATATCATGCATAATTTCTTCATATAAGGAATGAGGTATTGCACTAGCACTAGCACCCATATCACATAAGACATGATTACAACGATCTCCTATTTTAATAGAAATAACAGGCATGCCTACAATAGGTCTATGTATCTTAGCATCTGGTCTAGCAATATTAGCAGCTTCATTACATAAGTAAATAACATGCCCATCTATATTATCACCCAAGAGATATTTAACCATAGAAATACTAGGTTCAACTTTAATTTTCTTTTCTCAGGAGGTGTATATGTTCTAGTATTACTCTTACGAACCACAGTTGAAGCTTTAACATGATCCTTTATTCTAACAGGGAAAGGTGGTTTCTCAAGATAAGTGGTAGGAACAATAGGATCATTATAAGTGATAGTCTTTTATTCAACTGTAACAGGTGCAACTACTTTTACTTCAATGGGAGGATTATATTTAAACCACTTCTCCTTAGGGTTATCAAAGTGAGCAGCAAAAGATTCACAGAAAGAAGCCATTATCTTAGAGTCAAGTCCATATTTAGCGCTAAATCCACAAAAAGCATTGGTATCCATAAAAGATTTAACATAATCAAACTTAGGTGTCATACCTGACTCCTTACCATCGTCAGAACCCCAGTCTTCAGAGTTGCATTTAATTCTTTCCAGTAAATCCCATTTGAATTCAGTAGTCTTCAGCATATAAGAACCAACACAGGAAGTATCAAGCATGGTGCGATCATATAGCCTATACCATGTCAATGCATCTCCCTTCAAAGATAAAGGGAAGACCTTCCTTTTGACAACATCATCGGGTATACCTGCAAGCTTAAATAATCCACAAACTTCATCCACATAGAAAAGGTGTAAATCGGGATGCAATGTTCCATCTCCTTCAAAGGGATTAGCTAGCAGTTTCTCTATCATACCTGAAAGAATCTCAAAGTAAACATTTTTAGTAGGTTCAGTAGGTTGAGGAGCAACTCTTTGCTCTACTATTCGGGGCGAAGATGCCCCGAACAAGCCCCTCAAAGGAATAGTTTCCGTAGTAACAAGTGACAGGAAAACAGCACACTATATAAATGTTTCCTTACCAAGTTCCACTCACCAAAGGCGCTTCACTCCCCGTCAACGGCGCCAGAAAAGATTCTTGATGAACCACAAGTATAGGGTATCTATCGTACCCAACGAGGAGCAGAAGGAAATGACAAGCGGTTTCTAGTAAGGTATTCTCTGTAAGCACTGAAATTGTAGGTAACAGATAGTTTTGTGATAAGATAATTTGTAACGGGCAACAAGCAATGAAAGTAAATAAGGTGTAGCAAGGTGGCCCAATCCTTTTTGTAGCAAAGGACAAGCTTGGACAATTTATTATAGTGAGAAAAGTGCTCCCGAGGACACATGGGAATTATCGTCAAGCTAGTTTTCATCACGCTCATATGGTTCGCGTTCGGTACTTTGATAATTTGATATGTGGGTGGACCGGTGCTTGGGTACTGACCTTTCTTGGACAAGCATCCCACTTATGATTAACCCCTATTGCAAGCATCCGCAACTACAAAATAAGTATTAAGGTAAACCTAACCATAGCATGAAACTAGTGGATCCAAATCAGCCCCTTACGAAGCAACACATAAACTAGGGTTTAAGCTTCTGTCACTCTAGCAACCCATCATCTACTTATTACTTCCCAATGCCTTCCTCTAGGCCCAAATAATGGTGAAGTGTCATGTAGTCGACGTTCACATAACATCACTAGAGGAGAGACAACATACATCTCATCAAAATATCGAACGAATACCAAATTCACATGACTACTAATAGCAAGACTTCACCCATGTCCTCAGGAACAAACGTAACTACTCACAAAGCATATTCATGTTCATGATCAGAGGAGTATTAATATGCATTAAGGATCTTAACATATGATCTTCCACCAAGTAAAACAATGAGCATCAACTACAAGGAGTAATCAACACTACTAGCAACCCACAACTACCAATTTGTGGTTTTGATACAAGATTGGATACAAGAGATGAACTAGGGTTTTGAGAGGATATGGTGCTGGTGAAGATGTTGATGGAGATTGACCCCCTCCCGATGAGAGGATCATTGGTGATGACGATGGTGATGATTTCCCCCTCCCAGAGGGAAGTTTCCCCGGCAGAATAGCTCCGTCGGAGCCCTAGATTGGTTCCGCCAAGGTTCCACCTTGTGGCGGCGGAGTTTCGTCCCGTAAGCTTGCTTATGACTTTTTCCAGGGTAAAAGCCTTCATATAGCAGAAGATGGGCACCGGAGGGCCACCAGGGGGCCCAGGAGACAGGGGCCGCGCCTAGTAGGGGGGGGGCGCCCCCACCCTCCTGGCTAGGGTGTGGGCCCCCTCTGGTACTTTCTTTGCTCAATAATTCTTATTAATTCCAAAAATGACTTTCCTGGAGTTTCAGGACTTTTGGAGATGTGAAGAATAAAATAAGAGAGAATAGCCATAAGTATTGTGACATAACGTGTAATAACAGCCCATAATGTAATAAATATCGATATAAAAGCATGATGCAGAATGGATGTATCACTCCCCTCGAGGGAGGCGAGGGTGCTGCGCTCCATGGGGGCCACCTTCTTGGCCACGGCAAGGGCCTCTTGGGCTGCCTCCGCCTCCTCCTTCAGCCTCGTCAGGCGGTCACGCTCCGCAACCTACTCCAAGGCCGCCTTCTTCACCTCGGTCGGCGACGACATCCTCCTAGGCCTTCAGCTTCTCCTGACGCTCCTGGAGCTGGCTGGCCTGGGCATCCTACTGATCCTAAAGAGCCTTCAGTTCAGCCTCCACCCCGCATCACCGATCCTCGGCTTCCATGGCCTCCTTCCGCGCCAGGTCGCGCTCGGTGGCAACCACCCCGAGCACCTTCTGGGCTTCCTCTGCAGAGCCCCAGGCCGCGTGGACAGACGCGTTGGCCTGGAGCCAACCAGAAATCAGCCCTAGGCGTCCCAAAACTGAGCGTTGGTCAGGGCCCCGAAGTTTACCCAGGAGGAGGTTCAGCGCCGCCCTTCCTCCTGTAGGGCCCCGGAGGTGGCAGGAGCGCCATGGCTGGGCTGCACGCCGGGCAGGGCAGGAGACGTCCTCGGCGCCAAGACAGAAGAAGCCTCAGCATCAGGAAGGACCGGGGGCCTGATAAGCCTCCGTCGTATCTATAATTTTTGATTGTTCCATGCCAGTATTATTCAACTTCCATATACTTTTGACAACTTTTTATACTATTTTTGGGACTAACATATTGATCCAGTGCCCAGTGCCAGTTCCTGTTTGTTGCATGTTTTATGTTTCGCAGAAACCCCATATCAAACGAAGTTCAAATGGGATAAAAACGGACGGAGAATATTTTTGGAATATTTGTGATTTTCTGGAAGAAAAATCAACACGAGACGGTGCCCAAGGGGGCCACGAGGCAGGGGGGCGTGCCCCTGACCCTCGTGGGCACCCTGTAAGGCTGTTGACGCTCTTCTTTTGCCTCAAGAAAGCTAATTTTCGGAGAAAATCTGGGTGAAGGTTTCAATCCAATCGGAGTTACGGATCTCCGGATATAAAGAAACTGTGAAAGGGCAGAATAGGGGAACGCAGAAACAGAGAGAGATAGAGAGACAAATCCAATATCGGAGGGGCTCTCGCCCCTCCCACACCATGGGAGCCAAGGACCAGAGGGGAAACGCTTCTACCATCTAGGGAGAAGGTCAAGGAAGAAGATGAAGAATGGGGGCTCTCCCCCCTTGCTTCCGGTGGCGCTGGAACGCCGCCGGGGGCCATCATCATCACGGCGATCTACACCAACACCTCCACCATCTTCACCAACTACTCCATCACCTTCCCCCATCTATATTCAGCGGTCCTCTCTCCCACAACCCGCTGTACCCTCTACTTGAACATGGTGCTTTATGCTTCATATTATTATCCAGTGATGTGTTGCCATCCTATGATGTCTGAGTAGATTTTCGTTGTCCTACCGGTATTGATGAATTGCTATGTTTGGTTTAATTTGCTTGTGGTTATGTTGCTGTCCTATTGTGCCCTCCGTGTCGCGCAAGCGTGAGAGATTCCCGCTGTAGGGTGTTGCAATACGTTCATGATTCACTTATAGTGGGTTGTTTGAGTGACAGAAGCATAAACCCGAGTAAGGGGGTTGTGGCGTATGGGATAAAGGGGACTTGATGCTTTAATGCTATGGTTGGGTTTTACCTTAATGATCTTTAGTAGTTGCGGATGCTTGCTAGAGTTCCAATCATAAGTGCATATGATCCAAGAAGAGAAAGTATGTTAGCTTATGCCTCTCCCACATAAAACTTGCTATCGGCCTAGTAAAGTAGTCAATTGCTTAGGGACAATTTCACAACTCCTACCAGCACTTTTTCACACTCGCTATATTTAATTTATTGTTGCTTTACCTAAACAACCCCTACTTTTTATTTACGTGCTCTTTATTATCTTGCAAACCTATCCAACAACACCTACAAAGTACTTCTAGTTTCATACTTGTTCTAGGTAAAGCGAACGTCAAGCATGCGTAGAGTTGTATCGGTGGTCAATAGAACTTGAGGGAATATTTGTTCTACCTTTAGCTCCTCGTTGGGTTCGACACTCTTACTTATCGAAAGAGGCTACAATTGATCCCCTACACTTGTGGGTTATCAGGGCTCCGGAGGCTGGGCAACCTTAGCAGCCGCAACGAGGATGGGCGCCGGCGGGGTCAGCCCCGCCGAACGCGTCGACACCTCCTGAGGATGGGCTTCCATGCTCTGGGGAGATGGCAACACCACCGGAGCTGCAGGGGCCGCGACACTCTCCTTTGCCCGGGCTGCGACGGCCACTTCGGCGCCCTCGACCACGGCGCGTCCGCGTCCCCCTTCTGCTTCTTTGACGACTACTGCCTAATGACAGACGAAGACGCTAAGCATCGCTTCTAGAATCAAAAAACAAGGCCAAGGAGAAGACTTACTGGTCGGTGACGACATAGTTCCTCTTCAAGCCCAGCAGCGGGCGTCGAGATGAGGCAACCGGAGCTGAAGTCCTGGGAGCAGGAGAACTCGCGGTTGGCGTCACTCGGGACACCGTCGGCGAAGGCGGAATGCTGCCCGGAGGAATCAGCACGGTCCCACCCTTCTTCGTGGCCGTCCGCTTGGGCTGCTTTGAGGAGGACACCCCGGATCTCGTGGTGACTCCAGAAGGGCGAGGCACCTCCACTACCAGAGGCACATCATCATCATCATCATCATCAGGGAAGTCGCGGAGGAGCTCCCTCTGCCGTGGGGCAGAGGATTCCTCCACAACCTCATCCTCGATGGCCTCGGAGGATTGATCACCGGAGGACAGGTCTACCAAGGACGTAGGCGGCGGGGGAGGCCCCGCCCGCACGAGCCCAAACTCATCAAAGACCGGCATGGCAGAAGCAAGCTCCTCCCCGTTGACTCGGCAATACAAGGGGAGCCAGTCCTCCGGAGGATTGCTCGGGTCCTTCCCAGTCAAGTAAAGCAACACCTTGCTCAGCTCCTCCTCCAGAAGGGCGTCCCGGCGTAGGCGAATCTTGTCGTTGCCGCCCCCAAGATTCCATAGGGGACGGGAGCGACCTTGGAGCGGCGCTATGCGCTGCGTCAAGAACTCCTTGATGAACATGGCCCCCATCAGCTTCTCGCTCTTTAGGTCCTCCTCCATCTTCTTCACCAAGGGCTTCAGGGAAGGGTTAGTGATATTCTCAGAGTACCACCCCTTCCCGGAGGAGGGGAGCTCGGTCGGCAGCTCCAGCAAGTCCTGGGAGCACTTGGCATCCATCAGAACCCACCTCTTCAGGGCATCCTCCACCTTCTTCCCGGCACAGGAGATCACGTTGCCGCCCCATGCTGCGACGAAGCTGATGCACCCAACGGGATGGTCGCCAATCATGCGGAGGAAGAAGAAGTGGCGGAGCATGGCGACGAACGGCATCACCCCCATGAACGCCTCGCAGTAGAAGGCGAAAATGGACAGGAGGAGGATGGAGTTGGGATGAATGTGGAGCGCGTGGAGGCCATAATGGTGAGGAACGACGTAGAAGAAGCGGGAGAATGGGGGCACCAGCCCCGAGTACACGCTGTGAAGGAAGAAAGGGAGGAAAGTGATGTTCGCTGGCTCCGGCGCATCGGTGGCAACCCAGAGCACCATCCCCTTCCATTTGTTATCCTGGATCGCCGCCAGGAGGAGCGCGGTCTGGAGCTTCTCCCCGGCCACGGAGGGCACAAGTAGTGCCGGCTCGTACCAGGAGGAGTCGGCAGCCGAGGATGAGGCAGTGGTCTTCTCAGCGACCATTGAGTGAAGGATTGGAGGGGAAAATCGGCAGATCTGATGAGTTTTTCCGCTGCTGGGAGAAGGGGATCTGGAGCAAGACGGAGAAGAGGCAATGAAAGCCTAGCGGCAGATGGCACCCCTTTTGTTAGAAGGAAACAGTTGCCGAGGCAGCATGGAGAAGTGGAGTTGCCCACGTCCCAGCAATCGCCACACATCATCAAGGCCGCAGGCGGTTAGGGCCTGTGGCGCTCCGCACTTGCCCTTTGGCTTCGCCTGGAAGCCAAGTCCGAGCACGCCTTGGGCCTGGGGGCTACTGTCGGCGGTCTGGATATGGGGGTATCCAGCCCTGCCTTCCTGCGGCCCACCATGTGGCTTCATCAGGGGCCTGGTACGGCCCAACTTCAGCAGCACAAGACCCTCATGAGGGGCCATGCCTCGCGAGGCAGATGGCACCAAGACCCCTGAGGGGATCGGCCTCCTCAGGCTGGCTCCCGAGGGGTGGAGAGTTCTATGCAAGGTATACCTCACGAGGCTCAGCTGACGTGAGCCATGACGACCAAAGCCAGGCGGGCGCTAGACAGGCTCAAAGTGCAGGTTTCCTCTTTGGTGCAAAGGAGGTAAGCCACAGGCGTGGTGTCCCGAGGAATCAGCTAAAGGTTTCCATTCTGGTGCAACGAGACCAAGACCGCCAGGACGGTAGGACGGAGGTCATCGCCGAGCCCACCGCAGCGTCACGACCAGAGGCTTTTCGCAGGCGAAGACTACTTTTGTCAGGATAAGTTGTACTACTTGTCCCCTTTTAAATCCGGCCGTTGTGGGATCTCTTCCCGCCAACATTTGGGAACAGGACCAAGGCCACTATAAATAGGACTTAGCCACCACCATAGAGGGGGATGGGATCTAGTTCACATCCCCTCAGCTCCCTCGAGCTCAAGAACACCTCACCTCCTGAGGCCAGTTCATCCACTGTACTAGTTCATCCTCGGCCCCCGAGGCAATCCACCAAAACGCTGGAGTAGGGTATTACACCGCAAGGTGGCCCGAACCAGGATAAACTGCGGTGTCTCTTTGTCTCTTCGAGCTCGTCGCGCTAGGCTTAGGAGGATCACGAGTAGGCAGGCTAGGTAGGTTGAAATCTCCGCACGCGCCCCAGAGTTCAATCCTCTCAAGGGTTTGCGGAACACGTAATCCGACACATGCCTTTCAGATTAAAGAGTGCAGGAGCAACATTTGCAAGGGCTGTGCAAGTTGGTTTTGCCTCTTAGATACACATAAATGTGGAAGCCTACATGGATGATACATTGCTCAAAACCAGGCACAAGGATTCCCTAATCCGGGATTTAGAAGAGATATTTGCAAACTCGCACAAGATCAGCTTGAAGCTCGACCCTAAGAAGTGCGTGTTTGGCTTCCCGTTTGGTAAGCTTCTCGGGTTCTTTGTATCTCAGCATGGAGTTGAAGCCAATCCCGACAAGATCAAAGCAATTGAGCAGTTGGAATCATCAAAACGCGTCAAGGACGTAAGGCGTCTGGCTGGTTGCATGGCAGCTCTAAGCAGGTTTGTAACGCCCTCGATGCGACTATATCTCCCACGTGTCGAGGCACGACTTAGAGGCATAATCGCATTGAAGGCATATGTCGCAAGTGAGGTAATCTTCACACAACCCATGTAATATAATAAGGGAAAGAGATACATAGCTGGCTTACAATCGCCACTTCACACAATTACAAGAATAAAGCATTACATCAACCAGATACAATCAAGGTCCGACTACGGAACCAAAATAAAAGAAGAACCCCAAATGCGACAAAAGGCCCCCGATCGACCCCAACTGGGCTCCACTACTGATCAGCTAGAACGGAAATAACACAAAGGACAAGATCTTCATCGAGCTCCTCCTGAGCTTGGTTGCGTCATCTGTACGGACTCAACGGCACCTGCAAGCTGGTTTTGGAAGTATCTATGAGCCACGGGGACTCAGCAATCTCGCACCCTCGCAATCAAGACTATTTAAGCTTATGGGTAAGCTAAATGTATGAGGTGGAGCTGCAGCAAGCGTCTAGCATATATGGTGGCTAACATACGCAAATGAGAGCGAGAAGAGAAGGCAAAGCACGGTCGATAAAAGTATGATCAAGAAGTGATCCTGGACTACCTACGTCAAGCATAACTCCAACAACCGTGTTCACTTCCCGGACTCCGTCGGAAAGAGACCATCACGTTTACACACACGGTTGATGTATTTTAATTAAGGTCAACTTTGGGTTTTCTACAACCGGACGTTAACAAATTCCCATCTGCCCATAACCGCGGGCACGGCTTTCGAAAGTTCAAATCCCTGCAGGGTGTCCCAACTTAGCCCATCACAAGCTCTCACGGTCAACGAAGGAATAGACCTCCTCGCGAGACGTTCCGATCAGACTCGGTATCCCGATACAACAAGACATTTCGACAGGGTAAAACTAAACCAGCAACACCGCCCGAATGTGCCGACAAATCCCGATAGGAGCTGCACATATCTCTTTCTCAGGGCACACTCAGATGAGCGCTCCATACAACTAAAGCCAAACCTCGAGTTGCCCCGAGGGGGCGCTGCACAGGACTCTAGTTCGGACCAACACTCAGAGGAGCACTGGCCCGGGGGGGGGGGGTAAAATAAAGATGACCCTCGGGCTGGCCGACCCAAGGGAAAGAAAAGGCTAGGTGGCGAATGGTGAAACCAATGTTGGGCATTGCTGGAAGAGCTTTACTTAAGGCGAACTGTCAAGGGGTTCCCATTATAGCCCAACCGCGTAAGGGACGCAAAATCCGGGAACATAACACCGATATGACGGAAACTAGGGCGGCAAGAGTGGAACAAAACACCAGGCATAAGGCCGAGCCTTCCACCCTTTACCAAGTATATAGATGCATTAATAAAATAAGATATATAGTGATATCCCAACAAGTAAATAAATGTTCCAACAAGGAACGGTATCTCCATGTTCCAACAAGGAACAAACTTCAATCTTCACCTGCAACTACCAACGCTATAAGAGGGGCTGAGCAAAGCGGTAACATAGCCAATCAACAGTTTGCTAGGACATTGGTGGGTTAGAGGCTGAACATGGCAATTGGGAGGCTGACAAGCAAAAGGTAGGCATCGTAGCATTGGCATAGCGAAGAGCGAGCAAACTAGCATAGCAAAGATAGTAGTGATTTCGAGGGTATGATCATCTTGCCTGAAATCCTGCAAGGAAGAAGAACGAGTCCATGAAGAAGACAAACGGACGTAGACGAACGAATCCTCACAACACGACGTTACCGGAACCAACCCGAAGAAGCAACACCGGAAAAGAGCAAACAACATAGTAAACAACCACCACAAAATCATGGCATGATGCACAATCAAGTATGATGCATGTCCGGTTTAAGTATGCATGGCATGGCAAGGCACAAGCAATCCTACAAATTAAATGGAGCTCAATATGCAACTTCGTTGCATATTGACGAAACACCACATTCAAGTTATTTAGTTTGATCTCGTTTATGTATCCAACAATAAATGAGGCCGTTGATTAACATGGCAAGAGGGTGAAGCAAAGTAAAACTAGCTACCTAGTCAAGGTTAAATGAGGCCGGAAGCAACGAACAACAATTCCGGTAACTCCTCATGAGCATATTATAGATTTGGTACTGTTCTGCCCTAAACACAATTTTAAAGTTGTTAAACAGGAAAATAAAGTGGACCATGTTAATCTAGGCATTTTTCCACCCCAAATACATATAAAGAACATTTAAAACGGAGCAACGGTTATTTAGTTATGTATTAAAGCATTTTAGCATGGCATATGAGCAAATTTAAACAAACAACATTTTAAACATTTTAAACATGGATGAAAGTGGCATATTATTAAACTACACAAAATTCTAAGCATTTTACATGTTAAAAACATTTTAATCCGATGCACGGTTTGTGAATTATTAATGCATGAACATGGAGGGGTTTTTCTGTAAAACAGTAATTCCCCGGATAATAGAGAAAATCGCAGCGCAGAAAAAAAATGCAACAGGCCGAAACTGGCAGGCCCAAAAGTGCATAGGGTGCGGGCGCTGGGGGTGGCCTCACCTAGTGGGCTGAGGCCCAGCCGGTGGAAGAGATGAGGCCGGCAGGCCGGAAGGGGGGGCGCGCTGGGTGCTGTGGCTGGGCCTTGGCGGATCGAGCCTACGCATGAGGATGAGGCGCCGGTGTCGTTCTCCTCGTGCCTGAGGCGCACAGGCAAGATGCAGGGGACGGCGGCGCCCGAAGTCAACGGCGGGGCAGCAGCAACTCCGGCCGGTGAGGGCAGCGGGAAGGACCGGAGAGGGCGGATCTGGTCCCGGGAAACCCATTCCCGGTGGCGGCAGCGGCAGTGGGATCCCAGGGCGGCGGCGCGAGCAACTCCGACGGTGGCAACGACGGGTACCTGCGAGAGGAAAGGTCGGCGGGGTGAGAGGGAGATGGAACCAAGGGAGACGGGAGAGATGGAAGGGCAGGGCGACGGGGTAGGCCTCGAGGTCAACGGCGGTGGCTCGCCGGAGGGCGCGGAGGGCGGCGGGATCGGGCGAGCAGGAGGGGAACTCCCGATCCAGATCGAGCAGAGCGCTCGGGAGCGGCGGCGAACGGGGCTGCGGGCTCATCGGGTCCGGATCGGCCCGGGGCGGGCCGGATGCGGGCTTCTACGGGCCTCGGCGGCGGGGAGGAGCGGGGTGAGGTGGCGATGCCACATGGCGGCGGGGCAGTGGCTAGAGACGGCCAAGGGGCGACGTGGCGCGCGTGGATTGGTCCGGGGCGCGCCGGCGGCGGCGCCAAGTGGCGGGCTGCGGCTGGCGGCGGCGGAACCGAGGTGGGAGGTGGCTGGCTGCGCGGAAATTGAGGGAGGAGGTTGGTGGAGGCCAAAAATGGCATGGGAGGCGTCTATATATAGAAAGGAGCTAGGGTTTGAGGGTTTGGGGCCGCTTTTGAACCGTACGATCGCGATCGTGCGGCTCTGGTCAGAGGGGGAGGTTAGAGGGCTGCGGGAGGGATTAGTGGGCTGTGTAGAGACCATGGGCTGCAGGAGAGAAGAGGGAGAGAGGCCCGGCAACGGTTTTCGGAGACCGAAAACACCCGACGAATATACCGACTATATCGCGGTTATATATTTAACGGTTGGGCAGTCAAACGAACTCCGAATGCGACGAAATTTGGCAGGCGGCCTGTCTACACTATAATAAGACCGCACACCAAGTTTCATCCCATTCCGAGTACATTTTTCGGCCACTTATAAAATAATATTTCGGGGGTGCCGCGGGCGCGTGCGAGTGTGGTCTGGACACCGAACGGACAACAGAGAGAACCAGGAGGAACCCGAACGGAAGCAAGTTTTGAAAAACATGCGGATGAAATGCAGATGATGACATGGCAAAATGCAACACGCAAGCAAATGACATGGCAATGGCGGCGAATAACTGGCGGACACCTGGCGCATCGGATCCGGGGCGTTACAGGGTTCATCTCCAAGTCAGCTAAGCACGCCTTGCCATTTCTCAAAATCTTAAAAAAGGTAGGTCCGATGCAATGGACCCCTAAAGCAGGGGCCACACTCCAAGACTCGAAGGAGTACCTTGATACATCTCCAACGTATCTATAATTTTTTATTATTCCATGCTATTATATTATCCATCTTGGATGTTCTAGATGCATTATTATGCTATTTTATATCATTTTTTGGGACTAACCTATTAACCTAGTGCCCAGTGCTAGTTGTTGGTTTTTCCTTTTTTTTCTTTACAACAAATAAATACCAAACGGAACGAAACTTTTTGACGATTTTCTTGGACCAGAAGACACCTAGGAAGCTTTGGGAGGAGGCCAGAAGATCCATAGATTAGCGAGCCCCAAGCTTGCGGTCCCCCTGTGGCTCCTCCAACCCTAATCTCAGCACTATAAATACTCAAATATTCCCCATATACCAGAGGGCACACTAAAAATATTTTTTTGCCGTCGCAAGTTTCTGTCCCCCTGAGATCCCATCTGGAGACCTTTGTCGGTACTCCACCGAAGGGGGATTCAATCACGGAGGGCCTTTACATCAACCTTGCTGCCCTTCCAATGATGTGTGAGTAGTTTACCACAGACCTACAAGTCCATAGCTAGTAGCTAGATGGCTTCTTCTCTCTCTCTTTGATCTTCAATACAATGTTCTCCTCGATGTTCTTGGAGATCTATTCGATGTAATCTTCTTTTGAGGTGCATTTGTTGATATCCGATGAATTGTGGGTTTATGATCAGATAATCTATGAATATTATTTGAGTCTTCTATGGATTTCTTTATGCATGATTAAGATAGCTTTGTATTTCTCTCCGATCTATTGATATGGTTTGACCAACTAGATTGATTTTTCTTGCAATGGGAGAGGTGCTTTGTAATGGGTTCAATCTCGTTGTGTCCTTACCCAGTGACAGAAGGGGTAGCGAGGCACATATTTGTATTGTTGCCATTAAGGATAAAAAGGTGGGGTTTATTCATATTGATTGGATATCTCTCTCTACATCATGTCATCTTGCTTATGGTGTTACTCCGTTCTTATTAACTTAATACACTAGATGCATGCTGGATAGCGGTCAATGTGTGGAGTAATAGTAGTAGATGCACGCAGAAGTTGGTCTACTTGTCATGGACGTGATGCCTATGTTCATGATCTTTGCCTTAGATATCGTCATAATTATTCGCTTTTCTATCAATTGCTCAACAATAATTTGTTTACCCACCGTATGCGTTCTTTCATGAGAGCAACCTCTAGTGAAAACTTTGGTCCCGAGTCTATTCTTACCATATTATTTTCATATAAAATAAAAAGCCCAAAAATACCTTTCTGCAATTTATTTACCTTTACTTCATTTAGCAGTTTTATTTATTTTTTACACCTATCTCTATCAGATCTCATCCTTGCAAGTAACCGTGAAGGGATTGCCAGCCCTTTATCGCGTTGGGTGCAAGTATTTGTTTGTTTGTGTAGGTTCTATCAATGGAGACTTGTGTGTTCCTCCTACTGGATTGATACCTTGGTTCTTAACTGAGGGAAATATTTATCTCTACTTTGCTGCATCATCCTTTCCTCTTCAAGGGAAAAACTAACGCAACCTCAAGAAGTAGCAGGAAGAATTTCTGGCGCTGTTGCCAGGGAGGATCTACATCAAGCCTACCAAGTACCTATCATAAACTCTCATCTCTTGCATTTACATTATTCGCCATTTGCCTCTCGTTTTCCTCTCCCCCACTTCTAAAATGTTTTGAGAAAACAGAAATATATTTGCCTTTTTATTTGCTTTCTTTCCGTTCGTCTTTTGATTTGCTTTTTGGTTGCTTGTGTGCTAGATTGCTTGCTTTGTCATGATGTCTCAAGAAAATACTAAGTTGTGTCATTTTTCCAACACTAATAATAATGATTTTATTAGTACTCCTATTGCTCCCGCCACTAGTGCAGAATCTTATGAAATTAATGCCGCTTTGTTGAATCTTATTATGAAAGAACAATTTTCTGGTAGTCCTAAGGAAGATGCTGCATCCCATCTAAATACTTTCATTGAACTGTGTGATATGCAAAAGTAAAAAGATATGGATAATGATACTGCTAAATTGAAGCTATATCCGTTGTCGCTATGAGATCGTGCTAAAACTTGGTTTTCGTCCTCGCCAAAAAATAGTATTGATTCATGGAATAGGTGTAAGGATGCTTTTTATTTCCAAGTATTTTCCTCCCGCTAAGATCATCTACCTTAGGAACGATATATTGAATTTTCAGCAACTTGATCATGAACATGTTGCCCAATCATGGGAGAAGATAAATTTGATGATAAGAAACTGCCCTACTCATGGTTTACGTTTATGGATGATCATACAAAGTTTTTATGCTGGATTGAATTTTGCATCTACAAATCTTTTAGATTCTGCCGTGAGTGGTACTTTTATGAAAATCACATTAGTAGAATCTACTAAACTCCTAGATAATATTATGGCAAATTACTCTCAATGGCATACCGAAAGATCTTCTACTAGTAAAAGCTGCATGCTATTGAAGAAATTAATACTTTGTGTGGAAAGATGGATGAACTTATGAAATTGATTGCTAGTGTAACATCGCAATTTTCAATTTCGATGTTATTTATAGATCATTCATATGCATCCATGATTTATGCACTTTGTTGCATTTGTTTTAGTTGCATTTTGATCCAAGAGACCTTAAGCAACTGAAGGACCAATTTGAGAGAGTTAGAGGTTTCACAAAAAGTCCATTTTTGGTTTATCAAAATTTGGTAAATTGGATCACATTGTTTTTCAAAATTCTTTTCCAGTTATTTCAAAATAAAGGAGAGGATAAAAGGACTTCTTCAAAAACAGCAAAGAAATATTGGAAATTGAATTTTGAATTTTTGGATATTTTATTTGCTAGTTTATTTATTTACTGGCGGAGTAATTAGTACTATAATGTTTGTTTTTAGATTACACATTTAGGCCCAGAAAAATGTTCACTAGGTCAATAATAAGGCCATATTATTATGTGAATTTTCTTGTATTTTAAGATTTTTATTTATTTAAATTTAGCATATTTTTGTCTCTCTGGAAAAATGTTTTTTTTAAAACCTCCCCGCCGAACTGGGCCTGCCCAGTACCGCGCCACGCCACGGCCCAGCCCAGCTCGCCTCGCCCGACCGACTTCGCCTGGAGTTCGGCTGGAGCACGTGTCGCCGCCGCCGAGTCCCGCTCGGACAACGCGCCCCGCCACCTTGACCCGCACTCCAAGCCGCCGCCTCCCTCCTTAAATACCGCTCCAGCCCATCTCCTCCTCACATCGCCAGCCGCCGCCGCAAGCCCGCGCCGCCGCCGCAGGCTGTCGCCGCTGCTGCCGCTGCCGTTAGCCACCGCCGCCACAGACGCCGCCACCGCACTCCACCGTCGCCGCCGGAGCCCGACGCCAGCGCCCCACTCGAGCCTGCCACCGCTGCCATCATCCGCCTCGCTGCCATCGACCACCGCCGCCGCCGGTAGCTCCAGCCGCCCTCGACCGTCCGATCTAGACCCAATGGTCCGGATCTCGTTTTTCTTTCGTTTTCGTTTTTTTAATTAGCGAGAATTCGCTCATTAGGATTCGGTAGCGAACGGTTTTCATTCTGTTAGGTTTTGTAGCAAACGTTTGTTCGATAGATTTTTCTTTTTCTGTTTTTTTCCTGCCAGGGACCTTCCGCTAGGATTTTATTTACAAATTAGTCCCTATGTTCAAACTAGCACAACTTTTTGCTCGTTTGTCTAAATTCGATGAAACCAATGCCAAAATCTTCAGAGCGATCTCATCTATCCAGTAAACCAACTTGAAAAATGTTTTCGAAAGTTTAAAATTTGAGTTTAGTTCAGATTTGAATTTGATCTTCTTTTGTTCGTATCTTGAGTTCCGTAGCTCTGTTTTAGTTGATTCTTTTTGTAGATCGTAGATAATCACATGTACCTTCTGTTAAGATCTAATACACATAATTATAATACTACTAAAAATTGTTTTCTGTTTAGATTAGTTCTTTGCTTGTTTTGAGTTTTCTGATTCTTTTCTTTGATTTCTCTTTGCATCCTTTGCTTGAGTGCTTATGTATGCTATTGTTTGTTTACAACAGATTTTTCGGAGTGCGAAGCTTATTACTACGAATCCCTAGAGTTTTCCGATCGTCAGCAAGGCAAGCTACAATTTGATCATACTTTTCAATACCTAGTTTTTACTATGCATTAGTTTTACCCCTCAAAGATTTGCATGAGTAGGATTGGGAACATGTGGTTTGGTTGTAGTCCATGAGGTAGGAACCTATTACCTTTGATCACCCAGGGAATATACGTTGTGTTCATACATTAATTAGCCATGCTCATAGACGGGGATTGGTTCGTGAGATTTGTGCAAGTTGTGAGAGATAATAATTTTGGACAACATTATGGTGGCAACTTTAATACACATCTGGGTGGATTGTTTGGGGCACCTGGAGAAACCAGTGCTTGCCCATGGGAATCCTGGAGTAACTGTGTGATTACCCTAGGTCCGCTACCCAGGCTCAAAGGGATGTTATGATATTTCATGCCTAGAAACTTCCGTGTGCAGCCACAAGGCATTATGGGCTCTGGCATAGTTAAGTAAGTTGTGTGACCTCTTTCAGTGGTAGACTAGCAGATGTAGGGGAAAGTAGGTGTACCTGTCTACCCAGAGTAAAGAGTTAATGCTTCAGAAAGACTATGTCTCGATCTTCTGATCATGGATGCGGTCGAGTCTTGTGGGGAAAAGTGCGCAAACCTTTGTAGAGTGTACAAACTAATCATGGTTAGTCGTGTCCCTGGTTATGGACAATTTGAGTATCTGGAAGTGAATATTTTTTTGATCTTATCACTCTATTTAATTAATGTATTGGGTTTATTGATTATACTCGGTTAATTTTGGATTGAGTTGGAGGAACCTTATCAATAGTGGCATAAACTTGGTAGTAAATAAAATTTATTCCTTTGTTGTAGGGAAAAATTAGCTTTATGCAAAATTAAACTTAGAGCCTCCACCAGCCAAATATGCATGTAGATATAGTCTCTTTCATTCATTTGCCCTACAATGTGACTCTACCAGCATATTCCATGTGCTGACCTACACGACTGCAACGTCTTATGTTGCAGAGTATCCCGACGAATAATAAGGTGTGATAGGTCATTGTCATGCACTCAGTTATGCCGTGGAGTTGATGGACTCATTTATCTTCGAAGCTTTCACAATTACCTTATTTAGATGGCCTCCAGCCATATTATTTTTGTAATAAATACTCTTTGTGAGGACCTCGATTTAATAAGTGTGTGATTAAACTCTGTTATAATTCCTCGAGTACTGTGTGTGTCAGCACACTGATCCAGGGATGACACTTAAGCACAGAGACTTCGATCCATTGGGATCGGGTCGCTACAAGATGGTATCAGAGCACACGCTGACTGTAGGACGCGACCACTAGGAAAAGCCATAGGATACTCTTCTCTATTCATTTCTAATCCTCCTCTATTTCTACTCTATATATGTTGGACCCCAGGAAAAAGTTCACTCAGCCGGATGACTACACCCCCTTTGGACGACACTTGAAGGAAGTCATGAAGTACCTGAATATCGGACTACCAAGCTTCACCGGAACCTTCACTACAACCTTACCAGAAGAGGAGCGCTGGAGGATCAATGTTCATGTACCTGTAAGAACATTTGCACCAACTACCGAGCCCATTGAGTTTACTTTGGATGCACCTACTTGGAGCTTAGGAAAGAGCATGGCAGCCCACAACACCTTTGGACACATTTGTGAGGTGTACCACAAGGATCTTGAAGACAACATCTACCAGATAAGTGGACGCCGAGATGAGCAATGGGAGATGATTCACACCAGTAAGGATGGATCAATTGCAACATACATTCAGGAGATGGATCAACACATTCGTCGATATGAGAACCAGATGTGCGCTATCATGAAGAAGACCAAGAAGTCGATGACTAGGAATATCGAGCTAGAAGAGGAAATCAAGTCAATCCACGATGGATATGAAGAGGAAATTGCTGTGCTACTGGAGAAGAATGAAGACATGAAGAAGAGGCTAGGAATAACCGAGGTGAAACAAGAACGTGAAGTGCATATTCATGAAGATGACTACATCATACTAGATGACACAGACACGAACAGTGATGGAGATGAAGCCAGTGATGAGGATGAAGACAGTGATGATGATGCTAGAAATCACGATTATGAGCACATGGAATCTTTCACCGATCAAAACTTCTAGATGACAACCCTATTACTATTAGTATTCTTCCAAGTAGTTAGAAATCATTCGTCAGTTTTGTAATAGTAGGTTAGATCGATTTTGTGAATTCTTATTTGAAATTGACTGGTGTGAATTGAATGTATTTGAATCATATGCATATGGGTAGTGAAATCTCTCATTAGACCTTATCCTATTTGAAGGAAATATGCCCAAGAGGCAATAATAAAGTTATTATTTATTTCCTTATTTCATGATAAACATTTATTATTCATGCTAGAATTGCATTAACCAGAAACTTAGTACATGTGTGAGTACATAGACAAATCATAGTGTCCCTAGTATGCCTCTACTTGACTAGCTCGTTAATCAAAGATGGTTATGTTTCCTAACCATAGACATGTGTTGTCATTTGATGAACGGGATCACATCATTAGGATAATGATATGATGGACAAGACCCATCTGTTAGCTTAGCATTATGATCGTTATGTTTTCATTGCTACTGCTCTCTTTAAGACTTATACATGTTCCTCGGACTATGAGATTATGCAACTCCCGAATACCGGAGGAAAACTTTGTGTGCTACTAAACATCACAACATAAAAGGGTGATCATAAAGGTGCTCTACAGGTGTCTCCAAAGGTGTTTGTTGGGTTTGCATAGATCGAGATTAGAATTTGTCACTCCGTGTTTTGGAGAGGTATCTCTGGGCCCTCTCGGTAATGCTCATCACTATAAGCCTTGCAAGCGATGTGACTAACGAGTTAGTTGCGAGATGAAGCATTATGGAACGAGTAAAGAGACTTGCCGGTAACGAGATTGAACTAGGTATGATGATACTGACGATCGAATCTCGGGCAAGTAACATACCGATGACAAAGGGAACGACGTATGTTGTTATGCGGTTTGACCGATAAAGATCTTCGTAGAATATGTAGGAACCAATATGAGCATCCAGGTTCCGCTATTGTTTATTGACTGGAGATGTGTGTCGGTCATGTCTACATAGTTCTCAAACCCGTAGGGTCCGCACGCTTAACGTTTGATGACGATTGGTATTATGAGTTTATGTGATTTGATGTACCAAAGGTTGTTCGGAGTCCCGGATGAGATCACGGACATGATGAGGAGTCTCGAAATGGTCAAGAGGTAAAGATCGATATGTTGGAAGGCTACATTCGGAAATTGGAATGGTTCCGAGTGATTCGGGTATTTTTCGGAGTACCGGAGAGTTACGGGAATTCACCCGGGGAAGTAATGGGCCTTAATGGGCCATACGGGAAAGGAGAGAAGGGCCTCAAGGGGTGGCCGCGCGCTCCCCATGGGCTGTTCCGAATTGGACTAGGAGGGTGCGGCGCCCCCTCCTTCCTTCTCCCCTCTTCCTCCTTCCCTTCTTCTCCTACTAGGAATAGGAAAGAGGAGGGGAATCCTACTTGGACTGGGGAGTCCTAGTAGGATTCCCTACACCTGGCGTGCCCCCCTTGGGCCGGCGACCTCTTCCCTCCCCTCCTTTATATACGTGGCCAGGGGGCTCCCCATAGACACACAAGTTGATCAAGTTGATCTTTTAACCGTGTGCGGTGCCCCCCTCCACAGATTTCCACCTCGGTCATATCGTCGTGTGCTTAGGCGAAGCCCTGCGCCGGTAACTTCATCATCATCGTCACCATGCCGTCGTGCTTACGAAACTCTCCCTTCACCTCAGCTGGATCTAGAGTTCATGGGACGTCACCGAGTTAAACGTGTGTAGATGGCGGAGGTGCCGTATCTTCGGTGCTAGGATCGGTCGGATCATGAAGACGTACGACTACATCAACCGTGTTGGAATAACGCTTCCGATTTCGGTCTACGAGAGTACGTAGACAACACTCTCCCCTCTCATTCCCATGCATCACCTAGATAGATCTTGCGTGTTCGTAGGATTTTTTTGAAATTACTGCGTTCCCCTACAGTGGCTTCTGAGGCAGGTCTATGCGTAGATGTTTTATGCACAAGTAGAAGATAGAGATTTGTGGGCGATAATAGTCATACTGCTTACCACCAACGTCTTACTTTGATTCGACGGTATTGTTGGATGAAGCGGTCCGGACCGACATTACATGACCGCGTTCATGAGACTGGTTCTATCGATGTGCTTTTGCACACAGGTGGCTAGCGGGTGTCTGTTTCTCCAACTTTAGTTGAATCAAGTTTGACTATGGCCAGTCATTGTTGAAGGTTAAAACAGAACATGACGAAAAATCGTTGTGGTTTTGATGCGTAGGTAAGAACGGTTCTTGCTAGAAGCCCGTAGCAGCCATGTAAAACTTGCAACAACAAAGTAGAGGATGTCTAACTTGTTTTTGCAGGGCATGTTGTGATGTGATATGGTCAAGACATGATGTGTTGTATGAGATGATCATGTTTTGTTAAAGTTATCGGCAACTGGCAGGAGCCTTATGGTTTTCTCTTTATTGCATAAGATGCAAGCACCATATAATTGCTTTACTTTATCGCTATGCGATAGCAATAGTTGCAAAAGAAATAGTTGGCGAGACGACCATGTGATGACACGTTCATAAAGATCAAGATGATGGAGATCATGGTGTCATGCCGGTGACGATGGAGATCATGATGGTACTTTGGAGATGGAGATCGAAGGCACAAGATGATGATGTCCATATCATGTCACATATTTTTATTGCATGTGATGTTTATCTTTTATATTCTTATTTTGCTTAGTTCGGCGGTAGCATTATAAGATGATCCGTTAAAAATTTCAAGGTATAAGTGTTCTCCCTGAGTATGCACCGTTGCGATAGCTCTTCGTGCCCAGACACCACGTGATGATCGGGTGTAGTAAGCTCTACGTTCACATACTACGGGTGCAAGCCAGTTTTGCACACGCAAAATACTCAGGTTAAACTTGACGAGCCTAACATATGCAGATATAGCCTCGGAACACTAGAGACCGAAAGGTCGAGTGTGAGTCATATAGTAGATATGATCAACATAGTGATGTTCACCATTGAAAACTACTCCATCTCACATGATGATCGGACATGGTTTAGTTGATTTGGATCACGTGATCATTTAGATGACTAGAGGGATGTCTATCTAAGTGGGAGTTCTTAAGTAATATGATTAATTGAACTTTAATTTATCATGAACTTAGTCCTGATAGTATTTTGCAAATTATGTTGTAGATCAATAGCTCGCGTTATAGCTTCCCTATGTTTTTTATATGTTCCTAGAGAAAACTAAGTTGAAAGATGATAGTAGCAAAGATGCGGACTAGGTCCGTGATCTGAATTGTATCCTCATTGCTACACAGAAGAATTATGTCCTTGATGCATCGCTAGGTGACAGACCTATTATAGGAGCAGATATAGACGTTATGAACGTTTGGCTAGTTCAGTATGATGACTACTTGATAGTTTAGTGCACCATGCTTTATGGCTTAGAACTGGGACTTGAAAAATGTTTTTGAAACGCCACGGAGCATATGATATGTTCCAAGAGATGAAATTGGTATTTCAGACTCATGCCCGTGTCAAGAGGTATGAGACCTCTGACAAGTACTTTGCCTAAAAGATGGAGGAGAATTGCTCAACTAGTGAGCATGTGCTCAGAATGTCTGGGTACTAGAATCACTTGAATCAAGTGGGAGTTAATCTTCCAGATAAGACAGTGATTGACAGAGTTCTCTAGTCACCATCACCAAGTTACTAGAACTTCGTGATGAACTATAGTATGCAAGGGATGACGAAAACGATTCCCGAGCTCTTCATGATGCTGGAATCGACAAAGGTAGAAATCAAGAAAGAACATCAAGTGTTGATGATTAAACAAGACCACTAGTTTCAAGAAAAAAGGTAAAGGGAAAGAAAGGGAACTTCAATAATAATGGCAAGCAAGTTGTCACTCCAGGGAAGAAGCCCAAAGCTAGATCCAAGCCTGAAACTGAGTGCTTCTACTACAAAGGAAATAGTCACTGGAAGCGGAACTACCCCAAACATTTGGCGGATAAGAAGGATGGCAAAGTGAACAAAGGTATATTTGATATACAGGTTATTGATGTGTACCTGACTAGTGTTCATAGTAGCCCCTAGGTATTTGATACTTGTTCGGTTACTAAGATTAGTAACTCGAAACAGGTGTTGCAGAATAAATAGAGACTAGCTGTGGATGAAGTGACGATGTGTGTTGGAAGTGGTTCCAAGATTGATATGATCATCATCGCACACTCCTTATACTTTCGGGGTTAGTGTTGAACCTAAATAAATGTTATTTGGTGCTTGCATTGAGAATGAATATGATCAGATCATGTTTATTGCAATACGGTTATTCATTTAAGACAAAGGATAATTGTTATTCTTTTACATGAATAAAACCTTCTATGGTCATACACCCAATGCTGATGGTTTATTGAATCTCGATCGTAATGATACACATATTCATAATATTGTTGCCAAAAGATGAAAAGTTGATAATGATAGTGCAACTTATTTGTGGCACTGCAGTTTGGGTCATATCGGTGTAAAGCGCATGAAGAAACTCCATAAAGATGGACTTTTGGAATCACTTGATTATGAATCATTTGATACTTGCGAACCGTGCCTTATGGGCAAGATGACTAAAACTCTGTTCTCCGGAGCAATGGAACGAGCTAATGCCTTATTGGAAATAATACATAGCGATGTATGCAGTCCGATGAATGTTGATGCTCGTGGCAGGTATCGTTATTTTCTGACCTTCACAGATGATTTGAGCAGATATGGGTATATCTACTTAATGAAACACAAGTTCAAAACATTTGAAAAGTTCAAAGAATTTGAGAGTGAAGTGGAGAATCATTGTAACAAGAAAATAAAGTTTCTATGATCTGATCGTGGAGGTGAATATTTGAGTTACGAGTTTGGCCTTCATTTAAAACAATGTGGAATAGTTTCACATCTCACACCACCTGGAACACCACAGCCTAATGGTGTGTATGAACGTCGTAACCGCACTTTATTAGATATGGTGTGATCTATGATGTCTCTTACCGATTTACCACTATAGTTTTGGGGTTATGCATTAAAGACAACTGCATTCACTTTAAATAGGGCACCATCAAAATATGTTGAGACGACACCTTATGAACTGTGGTTTGGAATGGAACCAAAGTTGTCGTTTCTTAAAGCTTGGGGCTGCGATGCTTATGTGAGGAAGCTTCGACCTGATAAGCTCGAACCCAAATCAGAAAAATGCGTCTTCATAGGATACCCAAAGGAAACTGTTGGGTACACCTTCTATCACAGATCCAAAGGAAAAATATTCGTTGCTAAGAATGGATCCTTTCTAGAGAAGGAGTTTCTCTCGAAAGAAGTGAGCGGGAGGAAAGTAGAACTTGATGTGGTAATTGTACCTTCTCCCGAATTGGTAAGTAGTTCATCATAGAAATCAATTCTATTGATTCCTAAACCAATTAGTGAGGAAGCTAATGATGATGATCATGAAACTTCAGATCAAGTTACTACCAAACCTCACAGGTCAACCATAGTACGATCTGCACCAGAGTGGTACGATAATCCTATTCTAGAAGTCATGTTACTAGACCATGATGAACCTACGAACTATGAGGAAGCGATGATGAGCCCAGATTCCGCCAAATGGCCTAAGGCCATGAAATCTGAGATGGGATCCAGGTATGAGGACAAAGTGTGGACTTTGGTGGACTTGCCCGATGATCGGCAAGCCATTAAGAATAAATGGATCTTCAAGAGGAAGAAAGACGCTGATAGTAGTGTTACTATCTACAAAGCTCAACTTGCCGCAAAAGGTTTTCGACAAGTTCAAGGAGTTGACTACGATGAGACTTTCTCACCCGTAGCGATGCTTAAGTCTGTCCGAACCATGTTAGCAATTGCTGCATTTTATGATTATGAAATTTGTCAGATGGATGTTAAAACTGCATTCTTGAATGGATTTCTGGAAGAAGAGTTGTATATGATGCAACGAGAAGGTTTTGTCGATCCAAAGGGTGCTAACAAAGTGTGCAAGCTCCAGCGATCCATTTATGGACTGGTGCAAGCCTCTCGGAGTTGGAATAAGCACTTTGATAGTGTGATCAAAGCATATGGTTTTATACAGACTATTGGAGAAGCCTGTATTTACAAGAAAGTGAGTGGGAGCTCTGTAGCATTTGTAATATTATATGTGGATGACATATTGTTGATTGGAAATGATATAAAATTTCTGGATAGCATAAAGGGATACTTGAATACGAGTTTTTCAATGAAAGACCTTGGTGAAGCTGCTTACATATTGGGCATCAAGATCTATAGAGATAGATCAATACGCTTGATATGATTTTTCAATGAGTAAATACCTTGACAAGTTTTTGAAAGAGTTCAAAATGGATCAGTCAAAGAAGGAGTTCTTGTCTGTATTACAAGGTGTAAAGTTGAGTAAGACTCAAAGCCCGACCACGACAGAAGATAGAAAGAGAATGAAAGTCATTCCCTATGCCACAGTCATAGGTTCTATAAAGTATGCTATGCTGTGTACCAGACCTATTGTGTACCTTGCCATGAGTTTGGCAAAGGGGTACAATAGTGATATAAGAGTAGATCACTGGACAGTGGTCAAAATTATCCTTAGTGAGGACTAAGGAAAGGTTTCTCGGTGATGGGGGTGATAAAGAGTTCGTCATAAAGAGTTACGTTGATGCAAGCTTTTACAACGATCCAGATGACTCTAAGTCTCAATATGGATAAATATTGAAAGTGGGAGCAATTAGCTGGAGTAGCTCCATGCAGAGCATTGTAGACATAGAATATTTGCAAAATATATACGACTCTGAATGTGACAGACCCGTTGACTAAACTTCTCTCATGAAAAAACTGATCACACCTTAGTACTCTTTGGGTGTTAATCACAGAGTGATGTGAACTAGATTATTGACTCTAGTAAACCCTTTGGGTGTTGGTCACATGGCGATGTGAACTAGATTATTGACTCTAGGGCAAGTGGGAGACTGAAGGAAATATGCCCTAGAGGCAATAATAAAGTTATTATTTATTTCCTTATTTCATGATAAATGTTTATTATTCATGCTAGAATTGTATTAACCGGAAACTTAGTACATGTGTGAATACATAGACAAATCATAGTGTCCCTAGTATGCCTCTACTTGACTAGCTCGTTAATCAAACATGGTTATGTTTCCTAACCATAGACATGTGTTGTCATTTGATGAACGGGATCACATCATTAGGAGAATGATATGATGGACAAGACCCATCCGTTACCTTAGAATTATGATCGTTACATTTTCATTGCTACTGCTCTCTTCATGACTTATACATGTTCCTCAGACTATCAGATTATGCAACTCCTGAATATTGGAGGAACACTTTGTGTGCGACCAAATGTCACAATGTAAAAGGGTGATCATAAAGGTGCTCTACAGGTGTCTCCGAAGGTGTTTGTTGGGTTGGCATAGATTGAGATTAGGATTTGTCACTCTGTGTTTTGGAGAGGTATCTCTGGGCCGTCTCGGTAATGCTCATCACTATAAGCCTTGCAAGGAATGTGACTAATGACTTAGTTGCGGGATGAAGCATTACAGAACGAGTAAAGAGACTTGCTGGTAATGAGATTGAACTAGGTATGATGATACCGACGATTGAATCTCGGGCAAGTAACATACCGATGACAAAGGGAACAACATATGTTGTTATGCGGTTTGACCGATAAAGATCTTCGTAGAATATGTCGGAACCAATATGAGCATCCAGGTTCCGCTATTGTTATTGACCGGAGATGTGTCTCGGTCATGTCTACACAGTTCTCTAACCCGGTAGGGTCCGCACGCTTAACGTTCGATGACGGTTGCTATTACGGGTTTATGTGATTTGATGTACCGAAGGTTGTTCTGAGTACCGGATGAGATCAAGGACATGACGAGGAGTCTCGAAATTGTCGAGAGGTAAAGATCGATATATTGAAAGGCTATATTCGGACATCGGAATGGTTCTGAGTGATTCGGGTATTTTTCGGAGTACCGGAGAGTTACGGGAATTCGCCGGGGGAAGTAATTGGCCTTAATGGGCCATATGAGAAAGGAGAGAAGGGCCTCAAGGGGTGGCCGCGCTCCCCCATGGGTGGTCCGAATTGGACTAGGAGGGGGCAGCGCCCCCCTCCTTCCTCCTTCCCTCCTTCTCCTACTAGGAATAGGAAAGAGGAGGGGAATCCTACTTGGACCGGGGAGTCCTAGTAGGATTCCCCACACCTGGCGCGCCCCCTTGGGCCGGCCACCTCTTCCATCCCCTACTTTTTATATGTGGCCAGGGGGCACCCCATAGACACACAAGTTGATCAAGTTGATCTTTTAGCCGTGTGTGTTGGCCCCCTCCGTAGATTTCCACCTCCCATAGACACACAAGTTGATCAAGTTGATCTTTTAGCCGTGTGTGTTGGCCCCCTCCGTAGATTTCCACCTCGGTCATATCGTCATAGTGCTTAGGCGAAGCCCTGCGCCGGTAACTTCATCATCACCGTCACCACGCCGTCGTGCTGACGAAACTCTCCCTCAACATCAGCCGGATCTAGAGTTCGTGGGACGTCACCGAGCTGAACGTGTGCAGATCGCGGAGGTGCCATATTTTCGGTGCTAGGATCGGTTGGATCATGAAGACGTACGACTACATCAACCGCGTTGTCTTAATGCTTCCGCTTTCGGTCTATGATGGTACATAGACAACACTCTCCCCTCTCGTTGCTATGCATTACCTAGATAGATCTTGCGTGTTCGCAGGATTTTTTTTTTGAAATTACTGCGTTCCCCTACACTATTCTGTTTTCTCACCCCTCTAACCCATCAGATGCCTCCAACACGTGACCCCGGATTCACTTTCCCACCGAAGCTCACCCAATTGATCCAACAGTAGAATGTCTTGATGCAGATGATGATCCAGAGCCAAGGCAACAACAACAACAACAATCCACCGCCACCACCCCCAGTTGACAACCTAGCCCGTTTTCTAAGGTTGAATCCGTGGTGTTCTCTAGCAGCACCGAGCCGATTGTTGCTGATGATTGACTCCGCAAGATTGAAAGGGAGCTAACCACTGCTAGATGCACATATGTAGAGAGAGTGCGCTTTGCCGCACATCAGCTTGATGGACCCGCAACCTCTTGGGAGAATTTTACCGCCACTTACCCCATTGCTACAGTTACGGTGGGATTAGTTTCAGCAGGCCTTCCGCACCGCACATGTCTCAGCTGGAGCCATGAGTTTGAAGAAGCGTGAGTTCCGCAACTTACACCAAGGGAGTCATACAGTGGGGCAGTATGTGGATGAGTTCAGCAAGTTAGCACGCTATGCCCTAGATGATGCGGCCACAGATACCGCGAAGCAGGAGAAATTTCTTGAGGGACTCAATGATGAGCTGAGTATGCAGTTGATGGTGGCAACTTTTAAGAACTACCAGGATTTGGTGGACAGGGCCCTCAGGCAAGCAGCAGCAGATAGATAACCGCAAGCGGAAGTATGGACAGGGGAAGTATAACTCTGGAGCTCACCAAAAGCCTCGCTATTCCCCGTACTCAAGTGGAAACACTCATCATAACCATGGAGGTCATTCGCATAATGGAGGAAGTTCACACAATTATAGTGGCCCTAAGAATGGTAATGGGAATGGAGGAAGCAACCGTCAGAGCCGTTCCAACCCCGCGACACCCGCAAAGAAAGATCTGAGTCACATTACCTATTTCAAGTGCCGGAAGACTGGACATTACGCCAATGAATGTCCTAAGGCAAAGAATGGAAATGACAACGGAAGCTCTGGAAAGAAGCCCAACCCTTTCACCAGAGGTCAGGTGAATCACGTCAGTGTGGAGGAAATTAAGGTGCAGCCCGATGCAGTTGTCAGCAAGTTTTTGATAAATGCATCTACAACCCTTGTTCTTTTTGACACTGGTGCATCGCATTCATTCATATCGAGGGGATTTGTGGACAAGTTTAAGTTACCAACCGTAGCCCTTAAGTCACCTATGTTAGTGAGTTCCCCAGGAGAGGAGTATATGGCTAGTCGGGGATGTTATCAGTTGCCATTGACCATAGGTAGGCACGTGTTCCCCACGGACCTCATCATCTTGGAGTCACAAGGATTGGATGTGATCCTAGGCATGGATTGGCTATCCAAGTATGAAGGAAACATCGATTGTGCCAGTAAACCGATTCTTCTTACCGCCCCAGAGGGAAAACGGATCAAGTATGTGTCTAGGCATGCGCCAAGGAGGACTCAGGTGAATTGCCTTTTGGGAGTTGTTCAGGAGGAAATACTAGTTGTGAAGGATTATCCTGATGTATTTCTACCAGGCATGCCACTAGACCGAGACATAGAGTTTCTGATTGAGTTATTGCCAGGCATAGGACCAATATCCAAGAGACCGTATTGGATGCCCGCAAATGATCTGGAGGAAATTAAGAAGCAGATTAAGGAGTTATTGGAGAAAGGTTATATTCGACCAAGCTCATCACCTTGGGGAGCCCAAGTGCTTCTGGTCAAGAATAAGGATGGATCCCTGAGGATGGTTGTTGATTATCGTGCGTTGAATGAGGTGACGATCAAGAACAAATACCCTCTGCCGATGATCAATGATTTGTTTGACCAGCTGCAGGGAGCTAAAATTTTCTCCAAGATCGATCTTCGGCCAGGTTATCACCAACTGAAGATCCGAGAGCAGGATATACCTAAGACAACTTTTACCACGAGGTATGGGCTTTACGAGTATACATTTATGTTGTTTGGTTTGACTAATGCCCCTGCCTATTTTATGCGTATGATGAACAAGGTGTTCATGGAGTTCTTAGACAAGTTCATTGTGGTGTTCATTACCGATATATTGGTCTACTCGAAGAATGAAGAAGAGCACAAGGAACATTTGCGCTTGGTTCTCGAGAAGCTCAGGGAACATCAGTTGTATGCCAAGTTCAGCAAATATGAGTTTTGGTTGAAGGAAGTCAGATTTCTCGGACATGTTATATCTGGAGAAGGAATAGCAGTGGACCCTACCAAGGTTGCAGCCGTCACTAAGTGGTTGGCACCCACCTCAGTTGGAGAGATACGCAGTTTCCTTGGACTCACACGTTATTATCGGAGATTTATTGAGAATTTCTCCCAGATCGCAAAGCCCATGACGGAGTTATTGAAGAAAGACACCAAGTTTAAATGAACCAAGGATTGTGAGGTCAGTTTTCAGGAGCTGAAGAAGCATTTGGTTACAGCCCCAGTGTTGATTCTCACGAATATATGCAAGGGTTTCCAAGTATATTGCGATGCTTCTCGTCAGGGACTTGTAGGCGTTCTTATGCAGGAAGGAAGAGTTGTTTCATATGCCTCATGTCAGCTTCGACCTCAAGAGTTGAATTATGCCACACATGATTTGGAGTTAGCATCCATGGTGCATGAGCTCAAGACATGGAGACATTTTCTTATCGGAAACCGTTGCGATATTTACACAGATCATAAGAGTTTGAAGTACATCTTCACGCAGAAGGAGTTGAACCTTAGGCAGCGGAGATGGTTGGAGCTCATAAAGGATTATGCCATGAGATTGCATTATCACCCAGGAAAGGCCAATTTCGTACCTGATGCTTTGAGCCACAAGAGTTATGTTAACACGCTCATAACTGGAGGACTACCCCAGGAGTTAGCCGATGATCTCTGAGAACTTTGCTTGGAGATAGTTCCGAGAGGTTATGTTGCGGCACTGGAAATTCAGTCCACTTTGCTGGGAAAGATCCGAGAAGCCTAGAAGACGGACAAGGAAATTGCAGAGATAAAGGAAAGGATGAGTAAAGGAAAGGCTAAAGGTTTTCGTGAGGATGAGCACAAAACTTTATGGTTTGAGGATCGTATCTATGTGCCCAATGACCCTGAGATTAGGAAGATAATTCTTCAGGAGGCTCATGATTCGCCTTATTCGATTCACCTAGGCAACACCAAGATGTATCTCGACTTGAAGGAGAGTTTCTGGTGGATAGGTATGAAGAAGGATATTTCTGAGTATGTAGCAGTATGCGACGTATGTCAGAGAGTTAAGGCAGAACATCAGAATCTAGTAGGGTTACTTCAGCCTTTGCCGTTACCCGAATGGAGGTGGGATAAACTTGGCATGGATTTCATCACCTAATTACCTAGGACTCGTTCAGGTTATGGTTCCATCTGGGTTGTAGTTGATCGCTTGACCAAGGTAGCCCATTTCATCCCCGTGAAAACGACTTATACAAGCTCTAAGTTGGCGAAGATATACACAACCAGGATCATATGTGTGCGTGGAGTTCCGAGGACCATCGTATCAGATAGAGGAACATAGTTTACTTCAAAGTTTTGGATCAGTTGCACGAAACTTTGGGTACCAGGCTAGAGTTCAGTACAACTTTTCATCCGCAAACAGATGGGCCGACCGAGAGAGTCAACCAGATTCTGGAAGATATGTTGAGAGCTTGTGCGCTAGATTATGGATCTAGTTGGGACGATAATTTACCCTATGTAGAGTTCTCATATAACAACAGTTATCAAGCCAATTTGAAGATGGCCCCGTTCGAAGCTTTGTACGGAAGGAGGTGTAGGACACCATTGTTGTGGGATGAAGTTGGAGATTGCCAATTGTTCGGACCAGATTTAATCAGTGATTCTGAGGAGAAGGTCAAGTTGATCCGCGATAGACTCAAGATAGCCTAGTCCAGGCAGAAGAGTTATGCCGATTCTTAAAGCAAGGAGGTAACCTATGAAGTCAGAGAGAGAGAGAGAGAGAGCATACCTTCGTGTATCCCACTTCGAGGAGTTAAGCGTTTTGGAGTCAAAGGAAAGTTAGCACCATGAGTTGTGGGACCATACAGAGTTTTGGAACGTATGGGAGAAGTTGCCTACAAGTTGGAATTACCCGAAGGATTGTCAGCAGTTCATGATGTGTTTCACGTATCCCAGTTGAAGAAGTGCCATGCTGAGATGGCCGATATTCCTATGAGAGATACAGTGCCACTGGAAGCAATTCAGTTGGAGAGTGACCTGACCTATGAGGAGAAACCCGTTAAGATTATCAAGATTGCCAGCCGAGTTACTCGCAGCAGAGTCATCAAGTTTTGCAAAGTTCAGTGGAGTCATCATACCGAGGAGGAAGCCACCGATATGTCTCCAATGTATCTACTTTTCCAAACACTTTTGCCCTTATTTTGGACTCTAACTTGCATGATTTGAATGAAACTAACCCGGATTGACGCTGTTTTCAGCAGAACTGCCATGATGTTGTTTTATGTGTAGAAAGCAAAAGTTCTCGGAATGTCCTAAAAATCCATGGAAGGACTTTTTGGAAAATATAAAAAATACTGGCGAAAGACTCAAGACCAGGGGTCCAAACCCTATCCATGAGGGTGGGGGGCACGCCCCCCTATCTCGTGGGCCCCCTGGACCTCCACCGAGCTCAACTCCGGCTCCATATATTCACGTTCAGGGAGAAAAAAAATCAGAGAGAAGTTTCATCGCGTTCTACGATACGGAGCTGCCGCCAAGCCCTAATCTCTCTCGGGAGGGCTGATCTGGAGTCCGTTCGGGGCTCCGGAGAGGGGGATTCATTGCCGTCATCATTGAGGGAGTCTTGGATTAGGGGGTGTCCGGATAGCCGGACTACCATCATCAGCCGAACTATCATCGGCCGGACTATCATCATCGACCGGACTCCAAGACTATGAAGATACAAGATTGAAGACTTCGTCCCGTGTCTGGATGGGACTTTCCTTGGCGTGGAAGGCAAGCTTGGCGATACGGATATGTAGATCTCCTACCATTAAAACTGACTCTATGTAACCCTAGCCCTCTCCGGTGTCTATATAAACCGGATGGCTCTAGTCCGTAGGACAACAACAACGACAACAACAACCATTACAATCATACCATGGGCTAGCTTCTAGGGTTTAGCCTCCTTGATCTCATGGTAGATCCACTCTTGTAAACATCCACAATATCAATATCAATCAAGCAGGACGTAGGGTTTTACCTCCATCAAGAGGGCCCGAACCTGGGTGAAACATCGTGTCCCTTGTCTCCTGTTACCATCCGCCTAGATGCACAGTTCGGGACCCCCTACCCGAGATCCGCCGGTTTTGACACCGACATTGGTGCTTTCATTGAGAGTTCCTCTGTGTCGTCACCGATAGGCTTGATGGCCTCTTCAATCTACAACGACGCAGTCCTGGGTGAGACTTTCCTCCCCGGACAGATCTTCGTATTCGGCGGCTTCGCACTGCGGGCCAACTCACTTGGCCATCTGGAGCAGATCGAAAGCTACGCCCCTGGCCGTCAGGTCAGGTTTGGAAGCCTAAACTTCACGGCCGATATCCGCGGGGACTTGATGTTCGATGGATCTAAGCCACAGCCGAGCGTGTCGCGCTGTCACGATGGGCACGACCTAACTCTGCCGCTGGACAGCACCTTGGAGGCCGCACACGAATCCGCTCCGACCCATAGTCCGGAGCCGATCGCTCAGATCGAGGACGGATGGCTGGACACCGCCTCGGGAGCTGCAACTTCTACGGCGATGGAGCCGAACACTTACCTTGTCCCGCATAAAGCTCATGACTCCGAGGTGCCGGACTCCCTGCCGGACTCCGAACCTCCTGCGCCCCTGCCAGTCGAATTCGATTGGGCGCCGATCATGGAATTCACTGCTGCGGACATCTTTCAGCACTCACCCTTCGGCGATATCTTAAATTCGCTGAAGCATCTCTCACTATCCGGAGAGCCCTGGCCGAACTACGGCCAGGATGGTTGGGACGCGGACGACGAAGAAATTCAGAGCCCACCCACCACCCACTTCGTAGCCACCGTCGACGATCTAACCGACGTACTCGACTACGACTCCGAAGACATCGACGGTATGGACGACGATGCCGGAGACTATCAAGAACCAGTGCCTACAGGACACTGGAAGACCACCTCGTCATACGACATATATATGGTGGACACTCCAAAAGATGGGGACGGCGAAGAAGCAACGGAGGCCGATTCCTTAAAGAAACAGCCCAAGCGCCGACGTCAGCGGCGCCGCTCTAAATCCCGCCATAGCAAGAATGGAGATTCCGGCATAGGAGATAATAACACCTCGGAAAGTGCCGAAGACAACCCCCTCCAGCACGATCTAGCGCAGGAGGAGGCAGAAGCAAGCCCTCACGAGAGGGCGGCAGACAAAGAGGTCGAGGATGATAATTACTTACCTCCCTCCGGAGTCGAGGCAAGCCTCGACGACGACGAATTTGTCGTGCCTGAGGATCCCGTCGAACAAGAGCTTTTCAGACGCAGGCTAATGGCCACGACAAACAGCCTAAAGAAAAAGCAGCAACAACTTCAAGCTGATCAAGACCTACTGGCCGACAGATGGACCGAGGTCCTCGTGGCTGAAGAGTATGAACTCGAACGCCCCTCCAAAAGTTACCCAAAACGCAAGTTGCTCCCCCGACTAGAGGAGGAAGCGTACAAACCTACATCACCAGCGCACAATACGGCAGACCGACCACCTCGTGGCCGCGACAGAGAGGCGTGCAAGCCCTCCACCAAAACCGTACCCCGGCATCGCTCAAAAAGCATGAAGCCACGGGGGAACGCGCCGGACTTGCGGGATATATTAGAGGACAAGGCAAGACAATCCAGATCTATCTATGGATCACGTGGGCGCCCCAAGACCCACGACGAATACCGTCGCGCCGGATACAACTACTCCGGACGGGCCGAACACAGCAGACAACGCTCTCTCGAGCTACGTCGCGATATTGCTCACTACAGAGGCGCCGCACACCCACTATGCTTCACTGCCGAAGTAGTGGATCATCAAATCCCTGAAGGGTTTAAACCCGTTAATATCGAATCCTATGATGGCACAACAGACCCCGCGGTTTGGATTGAGGATTATCTCCTCCATATACATATGGCCCGCGGCGACGATCTTCACGCCATCAAATATCTCCCGCTCAAGCTTAAAGGACCAGCTCGGCATTGGCTTAACAGCCTGCCCGCAGAGTCAATTGGATGCTGGGAAGACCTGGAAGCCGCATTCCTCGACAACTTCCAGGGCACGTATGTGCGACCACCGGACGCAGATGACCTAAGCCACATAATCTAGCAGCCAGACGAATCGGCCAGGCAATTCTGGACACGGTTCTTAACAAAGAAAAATCAAATCGTCGACTGTCCAGATGCAGAGGCCCTCGCTGCCTTCAAACATAACATCCGCGACGAGTGGCTGGCCCGGCACCTAGGATAGGAAAAGCCGAAATCCATGGCAGCCCTCACATCACTCATGACCCGCTTCCGTGCGGGAGAGGATAGCTGGCTAGCTCGCAGCAACAACCTCAGCAAAAACGCTGGCAGTCCGGATACCAAGGACCGCAATGGCAGGTTGCGTCGAAACAAAAACAAACGCCACATTAACGGCGACAGCAATGAGGATACGGCAGTCAACACCGGATTCCGAGGCTCCAATCCCGGTCAACGGAAGAAGCCATTCAAAAGAACCACCCCGGGCCCGTCCAATTTGGACCGAATACTCAACCGCTCCTGTCAAATACATGGAACCCCCCGAAAAGCCAGCTAACCACACCAACAGAGATTGTTGGGTATTCAAGCAGGCAAGCAAATTAATCGCCGAAAACTGTCACACCCTAGCTAGTCATGCATTAGAGTGTTGCATCATGTTTACTCTTTCATCAGAAACTTGAAATGGGGATGACAGAACCCCCAGTCCCCTCTGAAACCAACTAGGGTTACTAAAATAATTTTTCAATGAACCTGAAATGCCCTTCTAAAATGCCCATCATTTTTGTCTTGGTTCAGAACCTCTGCCAAAAGTGGTGCACATTTTCCTAGGCCATCCTAGGGTTTTTGAATTAAATCATAAATATTTGAATTTGGGCATTTAAAATAATATAAAATATTTAAATGCTCAAATATCTCCAAACTAAAATGTTTCATGTTGGAAATAATCCAACTATGGGCCAGGAATAGTTTGGTGATTTTTGAAGTTGCCTAGGTATTTTATTAAATTCAACAAAGTTGCAGATATATATTAAATAAAAACAGAAACAGAAAAAAAGGGGAAAACTTACCTGGCGCCACCGCAGGCCCACCAGCCAGCCCACCTGGCCGGCCCAGCCCGGCCACCGCTCCAGCGAGCTGCTTGGCTTGCCAGGCAGGCAGCCAAGGTGCTCGGCGGCGGCACCGCAGCTCGCCACGCAGCTGCACGCCGCCCTGCCTCCCCCTCTCGCCGCCCTGATGGCCTGGACGAGCTCCACGTCGCGCCCCGACCCTCCTGGACACCTCCATTCGCCCCCAGTTCCTCTCCCTCGCGCTCCCACGTCATGGCCGACGCCACCGTCGCCGCACCTCCGCCGTAGCCGTGCTCCCCTTCGTCTCCACGCCGAGCCACCGTGTCCAGAAGCTCCGCCGTCCTCTACTCCTTCGAGCTAGCCGAGCCCCGAGCGCTCGCGTGCCTCGAAGCCGCCGCACCAACCTCGCCCGAACCGCCATCGCCGGAGATCCCCTTCGCCGTCGCTGCCGCAGCAGCTCGTCCCCGACCACGCCGTCCTTTCCATCAAGACCACAGTGAGCTGGGCTAACTTCCCCTTCCTCTCTTTCTCTCTCTCGTGCACCACAGCGAGTGCACCAAGCTCACCCGCACGCGCCGTCGCGGACCTCGTCGCCGACGTGCTTCCGACCACACTCCGGCCACAAGATGGTGTCCATCTTACTCACCGAGTCCCACAGCACCTAGCTAGCCACTCCACGAGCCTCACCGACCCCTCTAGCGCCAAGTTCATCCTCGACCGAACCCCGGTGGCCGCCAAAGTCGTCGCCGGCGCCAACTCCGGCCACCCCGACCCCAACGGACTCCGCCAAGAGCTGCGGTTTGTCCTCAGCTCCACTCCGGTGGTCTCCGCGGCCCCTTTGGTGGCCGAAATGGCCAAAACCACTCCCGCCGCCGCGTCTGGCTCGCCGGCGGCTAAACGCCGGCGTCGCTGGCTTTGACTTTGACCACGGGTGGGCCCTGGTTGACTCCCCTGAGTCAATGACAGGTGGGGCCCAGCCCTGCTAATTATACAGGATTAGTTTTAATTAAATCTTAATTAAAATAATCACCCTGACATGCGGGACCCACTGTCAGGTTTGACCCAGACCTGTTCCGTTGACCTGCTGACGTCACACTGACGTCAGGCTGACGCAGTAATTGATTTTCTGGATTTAAATTTAAATCAGGAAATTCCAGAATATTATTTAAACTTTAAAAATTCATAACTTTTATTCTGTAACTCCAAATTGGACAAATTATATATGAAAAATGATCAGAAAAATCCAATCTATCCATCTGTACTATTTTCATGCATGATCAAACAAGTTAAATTGATGTTTTAAGCAGAACAAGGAAAAGCACTTTAAAAGGCCATATTTGAATTTGAAATTTGAATCCTTGATTCAAATTTGTTCAAACCCTTCTGGTTTTAGTTGCATTAGCCCAACACACTCATATTGCCATGTTTCATGCATGCATCATATTGTTGCACATTGTTTGGTGATGCTTGTGTATCGATGTCCTTTACGACAGGTTCTGCCCCCGAGGAGTACCGTGATTACCCTAACGAAGAACCGTATCAGTGCATCGAACCATCAGGCAAGCAACCAACCATTTGATCATATCGATACAATCCCATGTTCTCGCTCCTGCTCTCTTTTACTGCATTAAGACAACGCGTTTCAAACTGCTGTGTGCTACGGTAGTTGAACCCATTTCCTCTGCATGACCTGTCATTGCCACAGTAACTAGATGAAACCCACTAGCATGTGTAGGAGTTGTTTGAGCCATATGTATGTGTTGTTCCTACCTTGCTATGCCTGCTATGCTTAGAGTCGTGTCAGGTGTGGTTCATCGGGGTGATGGGCTAGAGTGAAATGATTATGCCGGTAATGAGAGTGGTGTGATGAACACGATTTGGTAAAGGTATCGATGAGAGGCCATGTAGGAGTACATGGTGGGTTGTTTCATTGAAGCCGACCTTAAGCACTGAGATCTGTATGTGTGATTTAAGAATCAGCTACTACCATGCATTGGGCCCGAAACCAATGGACCCTCTCGGCTTCTTATTCACCCTAGTTCTCCGTCCAGGAGTTGCAAGTAGTTTCTGGTGTTTGTAGCCTACTGGAGGCCGTGGACATCGCTGACCGTAGGGGTGGGCTGTGATGCGGTAGGTACGTGGCCGGGTGTACCGAATACCCGTTAGGTATATCGGGAACCCTGTTCACATCGTTCGGGGCCGTATGGGAAACCTCGGCCGGACTCCCTGCGGATGGAACCTGAATAGGCGATAAACCTGGACTGGAGGCTTAGGTGATTAGGTAGGTCGTGGCCGACAACCACGTTGGGCTTCCGCTTGAAGGTTGCCGAGTACATGTCGTGTAAACGACGGTAAGTGGTGAGAGCGTGTATGAAGAAGTACACCCCTGCAGGGTTAACATGATCTATTCGAATAGCCGCGTCCGCGGTAAAGGACTACTTGGTTGCCTATACAGTTCATAGACAAGTAAATGGAAACTACTAAAAGCCTCAAGATAAGTGTGAGTGCCGAGGATGGCTCTTCCGTAGGAAGACGGAGGTGGATCCTCGGTAGTGTATTGAAGTGGTGAGTAGTGGACTCGTGTGTGCAAAACTATTTCAAGTTGGAGTATCGTAGGATAGTCTAGCCAAGAGTCAAAGCTGGCTTGCTGCAATAACTCCACCAACCCTTCTTGATACTATGCATGTATGTAGGATCTGATGTAAGTCTTGCTGAGTACCTTTGTACTCATGTTGCTATAATCTACATTTTTACAGAAGACGCTGCAACCCCTTCTGATGGGTTCTATGTAGACGTTGACATCAACGAGTAGGCTAAGACCCAGGTGGTGACCCTGAGCTTGTGAAGGACCACGTAGTATAGCTAGGCTTTCCAAGCATCTTTTATTTTACTAGTTGTCTGTACCCAGACAAGTTATTTCCGCTGCTGGTTTGTATGACTGTATGACTTGTATGTGGGGTCGTGAGACCCGTACCTTTGTGTATGTTATGTATGGCTCACTGAGCCTTAAATAAAGTACTTGTGTCATAGAGTCATGTTGTGATGCTTCGTTGTATTTGCACATATCGAGCATATTGTGTGTATGATTGAAATGCTTCGTATGTGTGGGATCTGACTATCTAGTTGTTTATCTTTAGTAGCCTCTCTTACCGGGAAATGTCTCCTAGTGTTACCGCTGAGCCATGGTAGCTTGCTACTGCTCTGGAACACTTAGGCTGGCCGGCATGTGTCCTTCTTCGTTCCTGTGTCTGTCCCTTCGGGGAAATGTCACGCTTTGAGTACCGGAGTCCTGTTAGCCCGCTACAGCCCGGTTTACCGGAGTCCTGCTAGCCCAGTGCTACAGCCCGGACCCACTTGCTGATGACCGACACGTTCGAAGCTGGGTCATGGATGCCTGTCCCTGTAAGTCTGTGCCACTTTGGGTTTACAACTAGTCATGTCAGCCTGGGCTCTTTATCATATGGATGCTAGCGACACTATCATATACGTGAGCCAAAAGGCGCAAACGGTCCCGGGCAAAGGTAAGGCGACACCCGTGGGAATACCGTGCGTGAGGCCGCAAAGTGATATGAAGTGTTACCGGCTAGATCGATGTGACATCGAGTCGGGGTCCTGACAGCGTTGAATTAAATCAGGAAATTCCAGAATATTAATTAAACTTCAAAAATTCATAACTTTTATTCTGTAACTCCAAATTGGACAAATTATATATGAAAAATGATCAGAAAAATCCAATCTATCCATCTGTACCATTTCCATGCATGATCAAACAAGTTAAGTTGATGTTTTAATCAGAACAAGAAAAGGCACTTTAAAAGGCCATATTTGAATTTGAAATTTGAATCCTTGATTCAAATTTGTTCAAACCCTTCTGGTTTTAGTTGCATTAGCCCAACACACTCATATTGCCATGTTTCATGCATGCATCATATTGTTGCATATTGTTTGGTGATGTTTGTGTATCGATGTCCTTTGCGACAGGATCTGTCCCCGAGGAGTACCGTGATTACCCTAACGAAGAACCGTATCCGTGCAACGAACCATCAGGCAAGCAACCAACCATCTGATCATATCGATACAATCCCATGTTCTCGCCCCTGCTCTCTTTTACTGCATTAAGACAACGCGATTCAAACTGCTGTGTGTTACGGTAGTTGAACCCATTTCCTCTGCATGACCTGTCATTGCCACAGTAACTAGATGAAACCCACTAGCATGTGTAGGAGTTGATTGAGCCATATGTATGTGTTGTTCCTACCTTGCTAAGCCTGCTATGCTTAGAGTCGTGTCAGGTCTGGTTCATCTGGGTGATGGGCTAGAGTGAAATGATTATGTCGGTAATGAGAGTGGTGTGGTGAACACGATTTGGTAAAGGTATCGATGAGAGGCCATGTAGGAGTACATGGTGGGTTGTTTCATTGAAGCCGACCTTAAGCACTGAGATCTGTATGTGTGATTTAAGAATCAGCTACTACCATGCATTGGGCCCGAAACCAATGGACCCTCTCGGCTTCTTATTCACCTAGTTCTCCGTCCAGGAGTTGCAAGTAGTTTCTGGTGTTTGTAGCCTACTGGAGGCCGTGGACAGCGCTGACCGTAGGGGTGGGCTGTGATGCGGTAGGTACGTGGCACGGTGTACCGAATACCCGTTAGGTATCTCGGGAACCCTGTTCACATCGTTCGGGGCCGTATGGGAAACCTCGGCCGGACTCCCTGCGGATGGAACCTGGATAGGCGATAAACCTAGACTAGAGGCTTAAGTGTTTAGGTAGGTCGTGGTCTACACCCACGTCGGCTTTCGCTTGAAGTCTGCCGAGCACATGTCGTGTGCAGACGCTAAGTGGTGGAAACATGTATGAAGAAGTACACCCCTGCAGGGTTATCATGATCTATTCGAATAGCCGCGTCCGCGGTAAAGGACTACTTGGTTGCCTATACAGTTCATAGACAAGTAAATGGAAACTACTAAAAGCCTCAAGATAAGTGTGAGTGCCGAGGATGGCTCTTCCGTAGGAAGACGGAGGTGAATCCTCGGTAGTGTATTGAAGTGGTGAGTAGTGGACTCGTGTGCGCAAAACCATTTCAAGTTGGAGTATCGTAGGATAGCCTAGCCAAGAGTCAAAGCTGGCTTGCTGCAATAACTCCACCAACCCTTCTTGATAATATGCATGTATGTAGGATCTGATGTAAGTCTTGCTGAGTACCTTTGTACTCATGTTGCTATAATCTACATTTTTACAGAAGACGCTGCAACCCCTTCTGATGGGTTCTATGTAGACGTTGACATCAACGAGTAGGCTAAAGACCCAGGTGGTGACCCTGAGCTTGTGAAGGACCATGTAGTATAGTAGGCTTTCCAAGCGTCTTTTATTTTACTAGTTGTCTGTACTCAGACAAGTTACTTCCGCTGCTGGTTTGTATGACTGTATGACTTGTATGTTGGGTCGTGAGACCCGTACCTTTGTGTATGTTATGTATGGCTCCCTGAGCCTTAAATAAAGTACTTGTGTCATAGAGTCATGTTGTGATGCTTCGTTGTATTTGCACATATCGAGCATATTGTGTGTATGATTGAAATGCTTGGTATGTGTGGGATCTGACTATCTAGTTGTTTATCTTTAGTAGCCTCTCTTACCGGGAAATGTCTCCTAGTGTTACCGCTGAGCCATGGTAGCTTGCTACTGCTCTGGAACACTTAGGCTGGCCGACATGTGTCCTTCTTCGTTCCTGTGGCTGTCCCTTCGGGGAAATGTCACGCTTTGAGTACCGGAGTCCTGTTAGCCCGCTACAACCCGGTTTATCGGAGTCCTGTTAGCCCAGTGCTACAGCCCGGACCCACTTGCTGATGACCGACACGTTCGAAGCTGGGTCATGGATGCCTGTCCCTGTAAGTCTGTGCCACTTTGGGTTTACGACTAGTCATGTCAGCCCGGGCTCCTTATCATATGGATGCTAGCGACACTATCATATACGTGAGCCAAAAGGCGCAAACGGTCCCGGGAAAAGGTAAGACGACACTCGTGGGGATACCGTGCGTGAGGCCGCAAAGTGATATGAGGTGTTACCGGCTAGATCGATGTGACATCGAGTCGGGGTCCTGACAGAGCGTGTATGAAGAAGTACACCCCTGCAGGGTTAACATGATCTATTCGAATAGCCGCGTCCGCGGTAAAGGACTACTTGGTTGCCTATACAGTTCATAGACAAGTAAATGGAAACTACTAAAAGCCTCAAGATAAGTGTGAGTGCCGAGGATGGCTCTTCCGTAGGAAGACGGAGGTGGATCCTCGGTAGTGTATTGAAGTGGTGAGTAGTGGACTCGTGTGCGCAAAACCATTTCAAGTTGGAGTATCGTAGGATAGCCTAGCCAAGAGTCAAAGCTGGCTTGCTGCAATAACTCCACCAACCCTTCTTGATAATATGCATGTATGTAGGATCTGATGTAAGTCTTGCTGAGTACCTTCGTACTCATGTTGCTATAATCTACATTTTTACAGAAGACGCTGCAACCCCTTCTGATGGGTTCTATGTAGACGTTGACATCAACGAGTAGGCTAAAGACCCAGGTGGTGACCCTGAGCTTGTGAAGGACCACGTAGTATAGTAGGCTTTCCAAGCCTCTTTTATTTTACTAGTTGTCTGTACTCAGACAAGTTACTTCCGCTGCTGGTTTGTATGACTATATGACTTGTATGTTGGGTCGTGAGACCCGTACCTTTGTGTATGTTATGTATGGCTCCCTGAGCCTTAAATAAAGTACTTGTGTCATAGAGTCATGTTGTGATGCTTCGTTGTATTTGCACATATCGAGCATATTGTGTGTATGATTGAAATGCTTGGTATGTGTGGGATCTGACTATCTAGTTGTTTATCTTTAGTAGCCTCTCTTACCGGGAAATGTCTCCTAGTGTTACCGCTGAGCCATGGTAGCTTGCTACTGCTCTGGAACACTTAGGATGGCCGGCATGTGTCCTTCTTCGTTCCTGTGTCTGTCCCTTCGGGGAAATGTCACGCTTTGAGTACCGGAGTCCTGTTAGCCCGCTACAGCCCGGTTTACCGGAGTCCTATTAGCCCAGTGCTACAGCCCGGACCCACTTGCTGATGACCGACACGTTCGAAGCTGGGTCATGGATGCCTGTCCCTGTAAGTGTGTGCCACTTTGGGTTTACGACTAGTCATGTCAGCCCGGGCTCCTTATCATATGGATGCTAGCGACACTATCATATACGTGAGCCAAAAGGCGCAAACGGTCCCGGGAAAAGGTAAGACGACACCCGTGGGGATACCGTGCGTGAGGCCGCAAAGTGATATGAGGTGTTACCGGCTAGATCGATGTGACATCGAGTCGGGGTCCTGACAGCGTTGGTATCAGAGCCGGACTGCCTGTAGGTTCTCCAAGCCAAACTGGTCGATGTTGAGTCTAGAAATTCTTTAGTTATATGTAGGGGAATTGTTTGTGGGTTGGAACGTAAGGCTCTTTTTACTCCTTTATCTTATGACTTTCTGATCTGAGTCAGTCCATTCTTCCACCGGGGGTTAAGGAATTAAGATCTGTTCTCTCTATCAGGATCACGAGTTACTAATCAGTAGTACCTTATAAGTTTGATGGTTACAAGCCTAGTTCAGTTCTACTACCACATTATGGTGCTAGAATGGTTTCAGAACTTTGATATGATGATGTTGAGTGTGTACGAAATCCTTTGTCAAATGTCTCAAAATCCTTTTTGAGCATTTACAGCTGTTATGCTGCCGAAATTTTGCTAGAAATTCTAATGCCTTTGCATTATGATTGTGCTTTCAGATGGCCACTCGCGACCTCAATCAAGTGGTTCGCCTGACTCGATGTCTAGATGTACCCGGCCATACTGCCAAGTTGGTCAGGGTAATGACTGAGGCTGGATACCGCTGGTATCCCGAGTACACGGTCGAAGAGCAATTCCGAGACTTTAACCAAAGCCAGTATCTTTGCACTGTCAGGATATTTCCATCTTATCCTGGATCCACCGAGCCTCTTCACTGCTCCTATGGACTCGGGGTTACTATTGAGATGGCCGTGCAGGACGCCGCCTACTCTATGATGACCATTATGCGAGTCAGATCTGGTTTATTTCAGGACTCTGATCTCCGGTATATGCCAGGATCACTTCCGGGAGCACAAGGGTATCTCCAGGCTATTTATGCTGACCCCACTCAGGAGGATTCACGGACTCGCACCACTGCTGAGATGCTCGAGGATAAGGACCGTGAAAATCGGGCCTTGAGGTTAGAGCTCTTCAATACCCGTGCTGACCACTGGGCCACTTTGACTCGGTTCGCACCGGCGGTGCAAGCTGGATATTCAGATATGCGCGATCTCTATCCTGTGAGATCTGCTCTGCCAGACGTGATGGTTTGGCGTGATGTAGGAGGCATCACCCCACCTCGCGGTCCCCGCAGGCCACCGTCTGTTGGTCCAAGGCCTCATCCTAGCCCCTATGGTCCACAAGCTCCGCGAGACCGTCTGTTTCCGGATGATCATGTTGAACTTCCAGGCTATGGAGGCGACTTCTACGAGGACTACTACGGATCGGTCTGAGTTAGTGGTAGTATCACTAGTTCACACTAGCTGTGTCTTCTATCGTCCCGCGTGACTCGTGGGATATGACCTAGTTTGTACTCTTTCCGGAGGTGTAGAAAAATAATGTATAGGAGCTTGGGATGCCTCCGATGAGATGTAATCCTCTTTTCACCGTATTAGTACTTTGTTTGGTCTTGTACTAAACCCTGTATGGTGTGTATGACGATGGAATAAAAGAAGCAGTTACTGTATCTACCATGTCATACGGATGATCATCTTGCATTCCGAGTTATTCCTTACATTATGTATCCTATGTCGGAAATTTATCATCCTGACTAAATCATTGTCTTGTTTACCTAGGATGGTCAACACGCGCACTAACCCTGCTCCTCAAGAGCAGGCCGAAGGCAGTGAAGTCAGGGATGCAAATCTGCCTCATCCTCCTTCACTAGCCGAGGTTATGATGGAAGCTGAGAGAAACAAGCGGGAGACCAACCGTTTGTTGGAGCGTATTGAACAGAACACAACACACCATCAGAGGACTAACGTGGTGTCACTCAGTGATTTTATCAAATTACATCCACCCACGTTCCACCACTCCGTCGAGCCTCTCGACGCTGATGACTGGCTTCGCAGTATCTCTCACAAACTGCGTTCCGCGCTGGTAGCGGAGGCTGACAAGGTCACCTTTGCTGCATATCATCTTGAAGGCCCCGCCAGTCTATGGTGGGAGAATTATGGAGCTATGCGCCCAGCGGGCCATGTCACTACTTGGGCTGAGTTCAGCGAGGCTTTCCGTGAACATCACATTCCGGAGGGTCTCATGGACCGTAAACGTGAGGAATTCTGCAATTTCACCCAAGGCCGACTTTCTGTGGATGTTTATAGCAGGGAGTTTGGTAATCTCGCACGATATGCAACCGAGGAAGTTTCTACTGACGCCAAGAAGCAAGAAAGGTTCCGTAAGGGCCTTAGTCCCGAGCTTCACCGCGACCTCCGTCTGCATGAGTGCACATCTTTTCAGAAACTTGTCAACAAAGCCATCAGTGCTGAAACTGGTCAGACTGACTATGATGCAACACGCAAGCATGGCCGTGACATGGGTTTCTCATCCGGTGCTGGTCCTCAGAAGCGCCGCGTGTGGGTACCCAACACCGCCTTGCCACCCAGGTTCACACCGAGGCCATCTTTCCAGGCGCCTCGCCCCGTTCAACAGTCTGCTCCAGCCAAGCCCTATGGGGGTCCAATCAATAATGCTCCTCCACGTACCAGTTCCGTGACTTGTTTCAAGTGTGGGGAATCTGGTCACTATATGCGTGAGTGTCCTCAGACCAACCCCAACCAATCTGCTAAAGCTGTTGGCCGTGGCAAGCCGACAGGGAAAATATTCCACGCCAAACCGGTCACCGCTTCACGTGGCCATGTCAACTGTATCTCTGCCGAAGAAGCTCAAGAGGATCCCAACGTCATTCTCGGTACGCTTCTTGTTAATTGCCACCCGGCATCTGTTCTTTTCGATACAGGAGCCTCTCATTCTTTCATATCTGAAAATTATGCTCGTTTGCATAACGTTGCATTCTGTGACTTGCCATCCACTATGGAAATTTCTACCCCTGGTTCTAGATGGCAGACCTCTAGGGTAAGTTATGGAAATGAAATCCAAGTCGACAGACTTGTTTTCCTTGCGTCTTTGATAGCCCTTAAATCTTCAAATATTAATATCATTCTGGGTATGGACTGGATGTCAGCTCATCATGCCCAAATTGATTGCTTCTCTAGGACTATTCAACTCACCCATCCTTCGGGGAAGATAGTCAATGTTTTGACCCGGATAGCCAAGCGACAATTATATTCTCTTAACGCCAGCCCTTTGCCAGACCTTGAGGACATTCCGGTAGTCCGTGACTTCCCGGATGTCTTTCCAGAGGAATTGCCAGGTGTTCCACCTGACAGGGATGTTGAGTTCGTAATCGACCTCATCCCCGGAACCGTTCCGATTGCTAGAAGACCTTATAAGATGGCACCACTAGAACTAGCCGAGCTTAAGAAACAACTCGATGAGTCCTTGAAAAAGGGTTTCATCCGACCTAGCTCATCTCCGTGGGCTTGCCCCGTCCTATTCGTCAAGATGAAGGATGGTACGGACCGGATGGTTGTAGATTACCGACCTGTCAATTTGGTCACAATCAAGAACAAATATCCACTTCCCAGGATCAACGACCTGTATGATCAGCTCGCTGGATCCTCAGTCTTCTCCAAGATGGATTTGAGGTTGGGCTACCATCAAATCAAAATCAGAAATGGGGACATTCCTAAAACGGCCTTTGTTACTCGTTATGGCCAATACGAGTACACCGTCATGTCCTTCGGATTAACCAACGCTCCAGCCACCTTTTCTCGGTTAATGAACTCAATCTTCATGGAGTATTTGGATAAATTCGTCATTGTTTACCTCGATGATATACTCATCTACTCCAAGAACGAGGAAGAACATGCCGAACATCTAAGGCTAGTGTTGAAGAAACTTCGAGAGCATCGCCTTTATGCCAAATTTTCTAAATGTGAATTCTGGTTGCCAGAAGTGACCTATCTGGGTCATGTAATTTCTGGTAAAGGTATTGCTGTTAACCCTGAGCGAGTTCAAGCCGTCCTTAATTGGACTCCACCTGAATCGGTCAAGCAAGTTCGGAGTTTTCTAGGCTTAGCGAGCTATTGTCGTCGCTTTGTCGAGAACTTCTCCAAGGTTGCTAAACCTCTAACCGAACTCCTCAAGAAAGATAAGAAGTTCGAATGGACTCCACAATGTGAGCACAGCTTTCAGTAACTGAAAAGACGCCTGACCTCTGCTCCCGTGCTGGTACCGCCAGACTTCTCCAAGGACTTTGTTATCTACTGCGACGCCTCGCGACAAGGACTAGGTTGCATTCTCATGCAAGATCGACACGTAATTGCTTACGCTTCACGACAATTGCACCCACATGAGGAGAATTATCCTACTCATGATCTAGAGCTTGCAGCCGTAGTCTATGCACTTAAGACCTGGCGACATTACCTCCTCGGTAATCGTTGCGAAATATTCACTGATCACCAAAGTCTGAAGTACATTTTCACCCAACCGGATTTGAATCTCAGGCAGAGACGTTGGGTTGAATTGATCACAGACTTTGACTTAGGAATAACCTACACCCCAGGGAAAGCCAACGTCATGGCTGATGCGCTAAGTCGTAAATCTTATTGTAACAACCTGATGTTACAACAAAGTCAACCGCTTCTCCATGAAGAATTTCGGAAGCTTAACCTTCACATTGTACCTCAAGGTTTTCTTTCCACCTTGGTGGCAAAACCTACCCTTACGGATCAAATTATCAAAGCACAGAAGGTAGATCCGGGAATCTCCCGCATCAAGAGGAACATTCAGAAAGGAATTGCGAATTGTTTCTCCATTAATGATCAAGGAGTCGTATACTTCGGGAATCGACTAGTGGTTCCCAAAGTGCGCAACCTAAGGCGATTAATCCTTAAGGAAGCTCATGAATCTCCTCTCACCATTCATCCCGGTAGTACTAAGATGTATCAGGACCTACGCCAGAGGTTCTGGTGGACTAGGATGAAGAGAGAAATTGCTCAGTATATTGCAAATTGCGACGTCTGTCGTCGTGTAAAAGCAGAGCATCAACGGCCTGCTGGCACCCTTCAACCCTTAGCTATTCCTGAATGGAAATGGGATAAAATTGGTATGGATTTCATTACCGGTTTTCCCAGGACCAAGAGAGGGAATAATGCTATTTTCGTCGTGGTCGATCGTCTTTCCAAAGTAGCTCATTTCTTACCTGTTCGTGAGAGTATAACCGCTAGCCAGCTGGCAGACTTATACATCTCCCGAATAGTGTCCCTCCATGGTGTTCCTTTGGAAATTAACTCGGATCGAGGAAGTCTTTTCACCTCTCGATTTTGGGAAAGTTTCCAAAATGCTATGGGAACTCATCTCTCCTTTAGCACCGCTTTCCACCCTCAGTCAAGTGGTCAAGTGGAACGCGTCAACCAGATTCTAGAAGACATGCTTCGAGCCTCTGTTATCTCTTTCGGAATGGACTGGGAGAAGTGCCGTCCATTTGCCGAATTCGCTTATAACAACAGCTATCAATCTAGCTTGGGTAAAGCCCCTTTTGAAGTTCTCTATGGACGACGGTGTCGAACACCCCTTAACTGGTCAGAGACCGGGGAAAGACAATTCTTTGGCCCGGACATGATTCAGGAAGCAGAAGAACAAGTTCGCATCGTTCGTGAAAAGTTGAAAACAGCCCAATCTCGTCAAAAGAGTCAATATGACCGAAGACATAAGGCTATGACTTTCGAGGTTGACGATAAGGCTTATCTTCGGGTCACCCCTCTGAAGGGAACCCATCGTTTCGGTATCAAAGGCAAATTGGCTCCTCGTTACATTGGACCTTTTCGCATTCTCGCCAAACGAGGAGAAGTTGCCTACCAGTTGGAACTACCTCCGCACCTCTCCAGAGTCCACGATGTCTTCCACGTTTCTCAACTCAGGCGTTGCTTCTCGGATCCTATCCGTGAAGTGGACCACGAAACGCTTGATCTTCAAGATAATCTTACATATCGAGAGTACCCCATTCGTATCCTCGATCAGGCCGAACGTACCACCCGACGCCAGAATATCAAGTTTCTCAAAGTTCAATGGTCGCACCATTCTGAAGATGAAGCAACCTGGGAAAGGGAGGATCGTCTTCGACTTGAATATCCCGCCTTCTTCCCGGAGGAACCCAAATCTCGGGATGAGATTCTTTTGAGTGGGGGTGAGTTGTCACACCCTAGCTAGTCATGCATTAGAGTGTTGCATCATGTTTACTCTTTCATCAGAAACTTGAAATGGGGATGACAGAACCCCCAGTCCCCTCTGAAACCAACTAGGGTTACTAAAATAATTTTTCAATGAACCTGAAATGCCCTTCTAAAATGCCCATCATTTTTGCCTTGGTTCAGAACCTCTGCCAAAAGTGGTGCACATTTTCCTAGGCCATCCTAGGGTTTTTGAATTAAATCATAAATATTTGAATTTGGGCATTTAAAATAATATAAAATATTTAAATGCTCAAATATCTCCAAACTAAAATGTTTCATGTTGGAAATAATCCAACTATGGACCAGGACTAGTTTGGTGATTTTTGGAGTTGCCTAGGTATTTTATTTAATTCAACAAAGTTGCAGATATATTAAATAAAATTAGAAAACAGAAAAAAACTAAAAGGGAGAAGCTTACCTGGGCTCCTCCCTGTGCAGCCCAGCCAGCTGGCCGGCCCAGCCAGCAGCCGGCCCAGCCCACCTCCCTCCTCTGTCGTCTTCGTCCCGACAGAGGGAGGGGAGTGTGGCCGGCGCGCGCGCACGGCCACCGCGCCACGCCACCTCTCTCCCTGCCTGCCTGCCCTCCCCTCCTCGCCTCGGTGCCCCTGGACGACGCCACGCCTCTCCCCTGCTCTCTCTCACTCTCCCCCGGCTCTCCCCTCCTCTCCCTCGCTCTCTCTCTCGCCCGGCCGAACACCACCGTCGCCGCCGTTCGCCATAGCCACCGTCTCCGACCACCCCTCGCTCCCCCGACTAGCTCAGGAGCTCCGCCTCGACTCCCTCTTCCTCCCCACCGCTTCACAGCTCCCCGGAAGCCCTGCATCGCCGCCACGTCGCCGTTCCCCTCTTCGGGCTCCGACCACCGTCGCCGTCGAATTCGCCGTCTCCAGCGCGTCCCCGAGCCCGCTTCGACGCCCACTGCAACCGCGGTGAGCTACGCCACCGTTTCCCCCTCTTCTCCCCCTCGTACCCTCATCGTAGCCACCTCCCCACCACGGCCGAACCTCCGCCGTCGCCGAGCTCGCCGTCGACGCAGCTCCGGTGACCATTTGGTCACCCCGGCGAGTCCAACGAGTTCACAAAACCCCGTAGAGCATCCCTAGTGCCTCGCTTTGCTCAACTTCGAGCTCCAGCACCGTTCCCGTGCACGACCGAACCCCGGCGGCCGCAGCCGAGCTCGCCGCCGTCGACTCCGGCCACCCCGACCCCAACGGGCTCCGCCAAGAGCTGCGGGTTGCCCTCAGCTCCCCTCCGGTGGTCTCCGCGGTCCGTTTGGTGGCCGAAATGACCAAAACCACTTCCGCCGCCGCGTCGGGCTCGCCGGCGACTAAACGCCGGCAGCCGACATTGACTTTGACCACGGGTGGGCCCTGGTTGACTCCCCTGAGTCAATGACAGGTGGGGCCCAGCCCTGTTAATTAAACAGGATTAGTTTTAATTAAGTTTTAATTAAAATAATCAACCAAATTCTAGAAGACATGCTTCGAGCCTCTGTTATCTCGTTCGGAATGGACTGGGAGAAGTGCCTTCCATTTGCCGAATTCGCTTACAACAACAGCTATCAATCTAGCTTGGGTAAAGCCCCTTTTGAAGTTCTCTATGGACGACGATGTCGAACACCCCTTAACTGGTCAGAGACCGGGGAAAGACAATTCTTTGGCCCGGATATGATTCAGGAAGCAGAAGAACAAGTTCGTATCGTTCGTGAAAAGTTGAAAACAGCCCAATCCCGTCAAAAGAGTCAATATGACCGAAAACATAAGGCTATGACTTTCGAGGTTGACGAGAAGGCTTATCTTCGGGTCACCCCTCTAAAGGGAACCCATCGTTTCGGTATCAAAGGCAAATTAGCTCCTCGTTACATTGGACCCTTTCGCATTCTCGCCAAACGAGGAGAAGTTGCCTACCAGTTGGAACTACCTCCGCACCTCTCCAGAGTTCACGATGTCTTCCACGTTTCTCAACTCAGGCGTTGCTTCTCGGATCCTATCCGTGAAGTGGACCACGAAACGCTTGATCTCCAAGATGATCTTACATATCGAGAGTACCCCATTCGTATCCTCGATCAAGCCGAACGTACCACCCGACGTCATAATATCAAGTTTCTCAAGGTTCAATGGTCGCACCATTCTGAGGATGAAGCAACTTGGGAAAGGGAGGATCGTCTTCGACTTGAATATCCCGCCTTCTTCCTGGAGGAACCCAAATCTCGGGACGAGATTCTTTTGAGTGGGGGTGAGTTGTCACACCCTAGCTAGTCATGCATTAGAGTGTTGCATCATGTTTACTCTTTCATCAGAAACTTGAAATGGGGATGACAGAACCCCCAGTCCCCTCTGAAACCAACTAGTGTTACTAAAATAATTTTTCAATGAACCTGAAATGCCCTTCTAAAATGCCCATCATTTTTGTCTTGGTTCAGAACCTCTGCCAAAAGTGGTGCACATTTTCCTAGGCCATCCTAGGGTTTTTGAATTAAATCATAAATATTTGAATTTGGGCATTTAAAATAATATAAAATATTTAAATGCTCAAATATCTCCAAACTAAAATGTTTCATGTTGGAAATAATCCAACTATGGGCCAGGAATAGTTTGGTGATTTTTGAAGTTGCCTAGGTATTTTATTAAATTCAACAAAGTTGCAGATATATATTAAATAAAAACAGAAACAGAAAAAAAGGGGAAAACTTACCTGGCGCCACCGCAGGCCCACCAGCCAGCCCACCTGGCCGGCCCAGCCCGGCCACCGCTCCAGCGAGCTGCTTGGCTTGCCAGGCAGGCAGCCAAGGTGCTCGGCGGCGGCACCGCAGCTCGCCACGCAGCTGCACGCCGCCCTGCCTCCCCCTCTCGCCACCCTGATGGCCTGGACGAGCTCCACGTCGCGCCCCGACCCTCCTGGACACCTCCATTCGCCCCCAGTTCCTCTCCCTCGCGCTCCCACGTCATGGCCGACGCCACCGTCGCCGCACCTCCGCCGTAGCCGTGCTCCCCTTCATCTCCACGCCGAGCCACCGTGTCCAGAAGCTTCGCCGTCCTCTACTCCTTCGAGCTAGCCGAGCCCCGAGCGCTCGCGTGCCTCGAAGCCGCCGCACCAACCTCGCCCGAACCGCCATCGCCGGAGATCCCCTTCGCCGTCGCCGCCGCAGCAGCTCGTCCCCGACCATGCCGTCCTTTCCATCAAGACCGCAGTGAGCTGGGCTAACTTCCCCTTCCTCTCTTTCTCTCTCTCGTGCACCACAGCGAGCGCACCAAGCTCACCCGCACGCGCCGTCGCGGACCTCGTCGCCGACGTGCTTCCGACCACACTCCGGCCACAAGATGGTGTCCATCTTACTCACCGAGTCCCACAGCACCTAGCTAGCCACTCCACGAGCCTCACCGACCCCTGTAGCGCCAAGTTCATCCTCGACCGAACCCCGGTGGCCGCCAAAGTCGTCACCAGCGCCAACTCTGGCCACCCCGACCCCAACGGACTCCGCCAAGAGCTGCGGTTTGTCCTCAGCTCCACTCCAGTGGTCTCCGCGGCCCCTTTGGTGGCCGAAATGGCCAAAACCACTCCCGCCGCCGCGTCTGGCTCGCCGGCGGCTAAACGCCGGCGTCGCTGGCTTTGACTTTGACCACGGGTGGGCCCTGGTTGACTCCCCTGAGTCAATGACAGGTGGGGCCCAGCCCTGCTAATTATACAGGATTAGTTTTAATTAAATCTTAATTAAAATAATCACCCTGACATGCGGGACCCACTGTCAGGTTTGACCCAGACCTGTTCCGTTGACCTGCTGACGTCACACTGACGTCAGGCTGACGCAGTAATTGATTTTCTAGATTTAAATTTAAATCAGGAAATTCCAGAATATTATTTAAACTTTAAAAATTCATAACTTTTATTCTGTAACTCCAAATTGGACAAATTATATATGAAAAATGATCAGAAAAATCCAATCTATCCATCTGTACTATTTTCATGCATGATCAAACAAGTTAAATTGATGTTTTAAGCAGAACAAGGAAAAGCACTTTAAAAGGCCATATTTGAATTTGAAATTTGAATCCTTGATTCAAATTTGTTCAAACCCTTCTGGTTTTAGTTGCATTAGCCCAACACACTCATATTGCTATGTTTCATGCATGCATCATATTGTTGCACATTGTTTGGTGATGCTTGTGTATCGATGTCCTTTACGACAGGTTCTGCCCCCGAGGAGTACCGTGATTACCCTAACGAAGAACCGTATCAGTGCATCGAACCATCAGGCAAGCAACCAACCATTTGATCATATCGATACAATCCCATGTTCTCGCTCCTGCTCTCTTTTACTGCATTAAGACAACGCGTTTCAAACTGCTGTGTGCTACGGTAGTTGAACCCATTTCCTCTGCATGACCTGTCATTGCCACAGTAACTAGATGAAACCCACTAGCATGTGTAGGAGTTGTTTGAGCCATATGTATGTGTTGTTCCTACCTTGCTATGCCTGCTATGCTTAGAGTCGTGTCAGGTCTGGTTCATCGGGGTGATGGGCTAGAGTGAAATGATTATGCCGGTAATGAGAGTGGTGTGATGAACACGATTTGGTAAAGGTATCGATGAGAGGCCATGTAGGAGTACATGGTGGGTTGTTTCATTGAAGCCGACCTTAAGCACTGAGATCTGTATGTGTGATTTAAGAATCAGCTACTACCATGCATTGGGCCCGAAACCAATGGACCCTCTCGGCTTCTTATTCACCCTAGTTCTTCGTCCAGGAGTTGCAAGTAGTTTCTGGTGTTTGTAGCCTACTGGAGGCCGTGGACAGTGCTGACCGTAGGGGTGGGCTGTGATGCGGTAGGTACGTGGCCGGGTGTACCGAATACCCGTTAGGTATATCGGGAACCCTGTTCACATCGTTCGGGGCCGTATGGGAAACCTCGGCCGGACTCCCTGCGGATGGAACCTGAATAGGCGATAAACCTGGACTGGAGGCTTAGGTGATTAGGTAGGTCGTGGCCGACAACCACGTTGGGCTTCCGCTTGAAGGTTGCCGAGTACATGTCGTGTAAACGACGGTAAGTGGTGAGAGCGTGTATGAAGAAGTACACCCCTGCAGGGTTAACATGATCTATTCGAATAGCCGCGTCCGCGGTAAAGGACTACTTGGTTGCCTATACAGTTCATAGACAAGTAAATGGAAACTACTAAGAGCCTCAAGATAAGTGTGAGTGCCGAGGATGGCTCTTCCATAGGAAGACGGAGGTGGATCCTCGGTAGTGTATTGAAGTGGTGAGTAGTGGACTCGTGTGTGCAAAACCATTTCAAGTTGGAGTATCGTAGGATAGCCTAGCCAAGAGTCAAAGCTGGCTTGCTGCAATAACTCCACCAACCCTTCTTGATAATATGCATGTATGTAGGATCTGATGTAAGTCTTGCTGAGTACCTTTGTACTCATGTTGCTATAATCTACATTTTTACAGAAGACGCTGCAACCCCTTCTGATGGGTTCTATGTAGACGTTGACATCAACGAGTAGGCTAAAGACCCAGGTGGTGACCCTGAGCTTGTGAAGGACCATGTAGTATAGTAGGCTTTCCAAGCGTCTTTTATTTTACTAGTTGTCTGTACTCAGACAAGTTACTTCCGCTGCTGGTTTGTATGACTGTATGACTTGTATGTTGGGTCGTGAGACCCGTACCTTTGTGTATGTTATGTATGGCTCCCTGAGCCTTAAATAAAGTACTTGTGTCATAGAGTCATGTTGTGATGCTTCATTGTATTTGCACATATCGAGCATATTGTGTGTATGATTGAAATGCTTGGTATGTGTGGGATCTGACTATCTAGTTGTTTATCTTTAGTAGCCTCTCTTACCGGGAAATGTCTCCTAGTGTTACCGCTGAGCCATGGTAGCTTGCTACTGCTCTGGAACACTTAGGCTGGCCGGCATGTGTCCTTCTTCGTTCCTGTGTCTGTCCCTTCGGGGAAATGTCACGCTTTGAGTACCGGAGTCCTGTTAGCCCGCTACAGCCCGGTTTACCGGAGTCCTGTTAGCCCAGTGCTACAGCCCGGACCCACTTGCTGATGACCGACACGTTCGAAGCTGGGTCATGGATGCCTGTCCCTGTAAGTCTGTGCCACTTTGGGTTTACGACTAGTCATGTCAGCCCGGGCTCCTTATCATATGGATGCTAGCGACACTATCATATACGTGAGCCAAAAGGCGCAAACGGTCCCGGGAAAAGGTAAGACGACACCCGTGGGGATACCGTGCGTGAGGCCGCAAAGTGATATGAGGTGTTACCGGCTAGATCGATGTGACATCGAGTCGGGGTCCTGACAAAAACAATGACAAGGGGCTACACAGCGATGACGAGGAAGAGACCCGGCCGCCGAACAACAGAGGACAAAAGGGATTCGCCCCTCAAGTTCGGACGGTAAACATGATATACGCAACGCATATACCCAAGAGGGAGCGGAAGCGTGCACTAAGGGACGTATACGCGATGGAGCCAGTCGCCCCGACATTCAACCCATGGTCCTCTTGCCCAATCACTTTCGATCGAAGAGACCATCCGACCAGTATCCGCCATGGCGGATTCGCCGCATTGGTTTTAGACCCAATCGTCGATGGATTTCACCTCATGAGAGTCCTGATGGACGGCGGCAGTAGCCTGAACCTGCTTTATCAGGATACAGTGCGCAAGATGGGCATAGACCCTTCAAGGATTAAACCTACCAAGACAACCTTCAAAGGCGTCATACCAGGTGTCGAGGCCAGTTGTACAGGCTCAGTCACACTGGAAGTGGTCTTCGGATCCCCAGATAATTTCCGAAGCGAGGAGTTAATCTTTGACATAGTCCCATTCCGCAGTGGCTATCACGCTCTGCTCGGACGAACCGCGTTCGCAAAATTCAACGTGGTGCCGCATTATGCATACCTTAAGCTCAAGATGCCAGGCCCTCGTGGAGTCATCACGGTCAATGGAAACACGGAACGCTCCCTCCGAACGGAGGAACATACAGCGGCTCTCGCGACAGAAGTACAGAGCAGCCTTTTAAGGCAATTTTCGAGTCCGGCCATTAAACGACCGGACACGGCCAAACGCGCCCGGAGCAACATCAACGAAGACCACCTGGCACGTTCCGAGCACGCGTAGCAATGCGGCCTCAACCCCAGCCCTCACACAATTGTAAGACAAACTCTCCGCGTACATAATTACGCCCTGGAGATACCATGGGCATAGGGGGAGAGGCACAACCACAACAGACCCAGAGTGCGGTTCGACCACACCAGGGGCTCCCAAGTGTGTCGCTCTTTTTATCTTTTATTTCTCTCTTTTTTATACAGAACTCTGTCCGGCGGTGAACCTGCCGAACTCATGATGGAACAGCCAGGGAGGGACAAATGCCGTGACGAACACTCAGGTGGTCTCCATTACGAGCATTAAATTTGTTAAATACACCATTCTGCGGCCTACCCCTGGAGGGAGACGCCTTTAATTCGTCCAATCCCTTGCTTTCCGCACTATTTGTATCATTCCGCACTCATAGCAGATCTTCTCGAATAAAATGCAGCACTTTTTGCCCATAATTGCATTACCTTATATATATATATATATGTTCATTTACGACATGTTGCGTCCGTACATTTTGGTACGGCCAAATACACCAGGGGCTTATGTTCCCCGCATTATGGTGTGATAAAGTCCGAACACTTTCATAAGTGCGGCACCCCGAACTTATAGCATTATATGAATCGGCTCCGAATCATGTCTTGGGTCAATAGTTGGGTTTGCCCGGCTCCCATGTTTGGCACCTTACGTTCCGTTCTATCGGCTAAGGTAGCACTAGGAGAGCCACTGCGATTGCGCCCCGGTTGAGCCGGGTTAACGCCTCAGTGGAGAAAGCTAAAACTGACTGTCATGATAAAGCGAGAGACTGGTCGCTGTTCGTGAGGTCCTTTCGGGTCCTTAAAGACCTACGCCGCTTTGAGTGAAGTTTCGGATAATGTCCGACGAAGGCGTGGATAGCGCCCCTAATTCGGTCTTCTGAATACTAGGGGCTTCGCCGAAATTTAAAATTATAGAATTCTATGGCTAGGTGAGAGTGTTCAAGCACTATAAGTCCGGTTGCCTTGTTCATTGTGTTGAGCGCCTCCCTAGATGGACCCAAAAATGGGAACAAGAGTGCTCAAGTTTATCCCGAACACCCCAGCACTCGTGGCATGGGGGCTGAAGCCGACGACTTGCCATCTCTCAGATTTAATAAACGGCCGCACAGAAGGTAATATTTTAAATTAACAAGCGATGCTTAGTGCATATGAACAAAGTTTTCAGCGCACAGGATAACACATTGCGAATTTACTCAATAATTACATCCCTGGGGCACTCATCCGCAATCTTGCGGGCACCCTTCAGGACAGTCTTATAGTACATTTCGGGCGTACGATATTCCTTGCCCGCTGGTGGCGCGTCAGTGATTAGCTTCTCCGCATCCAGCTTGCCCCAATGCACCTTTGCGCGAGCAAGGGCCCGACGAGCACCTTCAATACAGGCGGAGCGCTTAATAACCTCCACCCAGGGGCACGCATCCACCAACCGTCGCACGAGGCCGAAGTAGCTCCCAGGCATGGCCTCTCCAGGCCACAGCCGGACTATGAGGCCCTTCATGGCCTGCTCGGCCGCCTTGTGGAGCTCGACCAGCTGCTTCAGCTGGTCGCTAGGGGGCACCGGATGGCCGGCCTCAGCATACTGAGACTAGAAGACCTTCTCCGTTGAGCTCCCCTCCTCGGCTCGATAGAATGCGGCGGCATCAGACACACTGCGAGGCAGATCTGCAAACGCCCCTGGAGAGCTCCGAATACGGGTAAGTAACACATAATTTACATTCACATGCTTGCTTTGCATGAAAAATGCCTTACCCGCCGCTATCTTCCTCACCAACTCAATCTCCTGAAGGGACTTATGGGCATCGGCCTTGGCAGTTTTGGCACTTTCGAGAGCGGAGGCAAGCTCGGACTCTCGAGTCTTTGAGTCACGCTCCAAACTCTCATGCTTTTCCATGAGAGCCTGGAGCTCTTGCCGAACCACCGCCACCTGCGCCTCCTGTTTTTCTCGCTCTGCCCGTTCCGCGTCTGCATTGCGTTCGGCCGCGGACACGGCCTCCTTCAGGGTCGCCACCTCGTTCGTGGCCCCTGCAGTACCCATGTTATCCTTGTTATTTTTTGTTGCAACCTAAATCCTTTTCTGTAAGGTACAAGTTCAAAGTGGTGTTACTCACCTTCTTTGTCCTGGAGCTGCTTCTTGGCGCGGCCGAGCTCTTGCTCGGACCGCTTGAGCTCCTGCTTCAAAGCACCGACCTCCACAGTCAGTGCGGCAGAGGTCAGCAGCGCAGCCTGCAACCCATATTGACATAATTTTTTAGCAACCCTGCGTATATCTTCTTTTTTTTCAGATCCTCAGTCCGGCTTTTCTTTTCGAACACCGAACCGAGCATCAGGGGCTACTGTCTATGCGGTATTACATTGCATATTTTTAACTTCTTACCTCAAAGCCTGATAGAAGGCTACTGCAGGCTTTGGTCAGCCCGCTCTTGGCGAGCTGTACCTTCTGAATCACCGCACTCATAATAGTGCGGTGTTCTTCCTCGATGGAAGTGCTCTGGAGCGCCTCCAACAAATTGTCCGGCGCCTCCGGTTGGACGGAAGCCGCCGTCGTCACGGTCTTGCCCTTCGTGCGAAGGGGCCGCCGGCCGGACTCCGAAACCACTTCGGGTTCTGATGTGGAGTCTGGCGCAAAGTCCGGGAGGCCGCCTTGTGGCGCCTCTGGAGCCTCCCCCAGATGGGTCCCTTCTTGGGATCCCACCTCGGCGTCCTCGGTGTCGCGAGGGGTGGAGGCGGTCGGGATGGAGTCTACATCCGACGGAGCCAACGACCCACTCGATGAAGCGGGGAGATCATCATTGGCCGGACTACAGGTAGCATGCGGCATCAGAATGACACTATGTGATGCAGAAAAAGAAATTATAAATCATTCAGGAATCTGGATACTTACGATCTCGCCGGAGGCCTGGCCCTTGAAGGCCATTCTTCCTCGCCAACGTTGATGTTGGCGGAGCTGTCTGGGGGAATAGTCATTCCCCTCTTGGACCCTTCGGCCTCCCCTGTTGGGGAAGCCTTCCTCTTCCTCTCTCCCTCCTCTGGGAGAGAGTCCTCTTTCTCCTCCTCGTTTTCAGGGGAGGAGTCCGCCCCGGAGTCGTCGAACACCTGAAAACGGGAACTCTTTCGAGCACCCGTGGCCTCCTTCTTGGCCTTCTTCTCCGACACCACGTGCGGTGCCAGAACCAGCAGCCTCGCTAGATGCGCGTCTACTGGGTTTTCTGGCATAGGAGCCGGGCAGATAATCTGCTCCGCCTTCCTCATCCAGTCCTGTCAAAGGAAAAGGGGAAATTAAAACCCGCATAGAGTCAAACTATGAAAAGCAAGTATCCCGTAAAGGGGGTAGAATCACTTACCTCGTCGGCTTGGCGCTGCGAGCGAAATCCACGATCTTCAGTCGCGGATGCGGGGGCTTCGGCGCCCTTAAACAGCACCCTCCAGGCGCCTTCGTACATCGTGTCGAAGAGCCCACTCAGCGCCTGGTGCTGTTCCGGATTGAACTCCCACAGATTGAATGCCCGCTCTTGGCATGGGAGAATCCGGCGGACGAGCATGGCTTAGACCATGTTAACCAGCCTGTGCTTCTTCACCAGCTTCTGGATACAGGCTTGGAGTCCCGTCAGCTCCTCCGAACTACCTCACAGCAAGCCCTTCTCTTTCCAGGAGGTGAGCTGCGTGGGGATACCAGATCTGAACTCGAGGGCCACTGCCCACTTAGGGTCGCGCGGCTCGGTGATATAGAACCACCCCGATTGCCACCCCTTGACAGATTCCATGAAGGCCCCTTCAAACCAAAGGACATTGGGCATCTTGCCCAACATGGCGCCTCCGCACTCCACTTGAGTGCCCTTCACTACCTTCGGCTTGACATTGAAGGTCTTGAGCCACAAGCCGAAGTGGGGCCAGATGTAGAGGAAGGCCTCGCACACGACAATAAACGCCGAGATGTTGAGGATGAAGTTCGGCGCCAGATCATGGAAATCCAGGCCGTAGTAGAACATGAGCCCCCGGACAAAAGGGTGAAGTGGAAAGCCCAGTCCGCGGAGGAAGTAGGGAAGAAAAACGACCCTCTCATGGGGCCTGGGGGTGGGGATGAGCTGCCCCTCGTCGGGCAGCCGGTGCGCGATGTCGCCGGACAGGTAGCCGGCGCTGCGCAGTCTTTCGATGTGCTCCTCCGTAACGGAGGAGGTCATCCACTTGCCTCCCGCTCCGGACATAACTGGGGAAGGTTGAGACGAGATGTGCGGGCTTGGGCACTGGAGCTCGAGTGCACGGAGACGGATAAGCAAAGGAGGAAGAAGGCGTAGGTGAAAAGGTGAATCCTTATCCCTTATATGGGCGGGCGAAGTCTACGCGTCCCCCACCGGCCTGGTAAAACTCGCTTATCCCCCAAGCGTCACCATCAATGGCGCAGTTGGGTTACCCACGTCCGTATTGATGAGAATCCCAGATTAAGGGGGAACACGATCTCTGATTCGACAAGACGTGCCAAGGAAACCGCTTCGCTAAATGCGCTGAGGTGGTAGAGTAAAAAACAATTCAAGTAATGGCTTGGTAGCGGCGTGACGTCATGCCGCAAAAAACGTCAGCAGATTGAACTTGTGTATATGTTATTCTCTCTATGGTGGAATGTGGAATTTATTTTGCAGAGCCGGACACTATCCTAGTGTTCACAATCTTCTATCATTCGAAGGAGGAACCCGCCTTGCAATGCCAAGCAATATACGCGCCGGACTTATCGTCATTGAAGCCTGGTTCAGGGGCTACTGAGGGAGTCCTGGATTAGGGGGTGTCCGGATAGCCGGACTACCATCATCAGCCGAACTATCATCGGCCGGACTATCATCATCGACCGGACTCCAAGACTATGAAGATACAAGATTGAAGACTTCGTCCCGTGTCCGGATGGGACTTTCCTTGGCGTGGAAGGCAAGCTTGGCGATACGGATATGTAGATCTCCTACCATTGTAACCGACTCTATGTAACCCTAGCCCTCTCTGGTGTCTATATAAACCGGATGGCTCTAGTCCGTAGGACAACAACAACGACAACAACAACCATTACAATCATACCATAGGCTAGCTTCTAGGGTTTAGCCTCCTTGATCTCGTGGTAGATCCACTCTTGTAAACATCCACAATATCAATATCAATCAAGCAGGACGTAGGGGTTTACCTCCATCAAGAGGGCCCGAACCTGGGTAAAACATCGTGTCCCTTGTCTCCTGTTACCATCCGCCTAGACGCACAGTTCGGGACCCCCTACCCGAGATCCGCCGGTTTTGACACCGACAGTCATCATCAACCATCCTCCATCACCAATTTCATGGTGCTCACCGCCGTGCGTAAGTAATTACATCATAGGCTTGCTGGACGGTGATGGGTTGGATGAGATTTACCATGTAATCAAGTTAGTTTTGTTAGGGTTTGATCCCTAGTATCCGCTATGTTCTGAGATTGATGTTGCTATGACTTTGTTATGCTTAATGCTTGTCACTAGGGCCCGAGTGCCATGATTTCAGATCTGAACCTATTATGTTTTCAGGAATATATGTGTTCTTGATCCTATCTTGCAAGTCTATATTCACCTATTATGTGTTATGATCCGACAACCCCGAAGTGAAAATAATCGGGATACTTCTCGGTGATGGCTGTAGTTTGAGGAGTTCATGTATTCACTATGTGCTAATGCTTTGTTCCGGTTCTCTATTAAAAGGTGGCCTTAATATCCCTTAGTTTCTGTTAGGACCCCGCTGCCACGGGAGGGTAGGACAAAAGATGTCATGCAAGTTCTTTCCCATAAGAACGTATGACTATTTACGGAATATATGCCTACATTACATTGATGAATTGGAGCTAGTTCTGTGTCACCCTATGTTATATCTATTACATGAGGAATCACATCCGACATAATTATCCATCACTAATCCATTGCCTACGAGCTTTTCACATATTGTTCTTCACTTATTTAGTTTTCCATTGCTACTGTTATAACTACTACAAAACCCAAAAAACATTACTTTTGCTACCGTTACCTTTATTATCATACTACTTTCCTACTAAATACTTTGCTGTAGATACTAAGTTATCCAGGTGTGGTTGAATTGACAACTCAACTGCTAATACTCAAGAATATTCTTTGGCTCCCCTTGTGTCGAATCAATAAATTTGGGTTGAATACTTTACCCCCGAAAGCTGTTGCGATCCCCTACACTTGTGGGTTATGAAGACTAATTTCTGGCGCCGTTGCCGGGGAGCATAGCTCTATTCTCCGAGTCACTTGGGATTTATATTTGTTGATCACTATGAAGAACTTGAAAGACGACAGAACTATGATTTTTCCCTCAACTACGAGGGGAGGTCTGGAACTGCCATCTAGCTCTGCACTAGATTCTCCTTCTGTTTTGAGTAAGCTTGCGACACCTAAACCTGCTACTGCTTTGAACTCTGATATGTCGCATGTTATTGATGATGTCACTTCTGCTATGCATGATACTTATGATGAAACTACTTCTGTGCGTGATACTACTTTGCCATTAGGTGAATTTCTTGATGAACAACTTGCTAGAGTTAGGGGGGATGAAATTATTGAAGATGCTATTATTGATGATGAAAATTCTCCCAATGATTATGAATTGCATGTTGTTCCCGAGGGTTATGTTATGAATGAAGAAGCTGCTAGAGCTATCTTTGCTTGCAATGATAGATATGATCTTAAGAAATTATTAGCTAAATGGAAGCAGCAGTCTCTTAATGCTAGAATGAAACCTGACCCTACTTTTGCTACTTCACCTATCTGTGTTACTGATAAGGATTATGAATTCTTTGTTGATCCTGAGATTATTACTACAGTAGAATCTGATCATTTTTATGGCCTTGAATCTAAAACTGTTGTGGCACATCTTACCAAGTTGAATGATATAGCTACCCTGTTTACTCATGATGATAAATCTCGCTATTTTTATATCCTTAAGATATTTACGTTCTCCTTAAAGGGTGATGCTAAGACTTGGTATAATTCTCTTGCTCCCGGTTGTGTGTTTAGTCCCCAGGATATGATTTATTACTTCTCTGCTAAATATTTCCCTGCTCATAAGAAACAAGCTGCCTTGCAGGAAATATACAATTTTGTGCAAATCATAGAAGAGAGTCTCCCACAAGCTTGGGGGAGGCTTCTCCGATTACTCAATGCTTTGCCTGATCATCCTCTGAAGAAAAATGAAATACTTGATATCTTTTATAATGGACTAACCGATGCTTCTAAGGACTACTTGGGTAGTTGTGCTGGTTGTGTTTTCAGGGAAAGAACAGTCGACGAAGCTGAATTACTATTGAATAATATGTTGACAAATGAAAATAATTGGACTCTTCCTGAACCAATTCCTGAGGCAATTCCTGAACTAATTTAGCCAACTCCTGAGCCTATTCCTAAACCCACTCCGAAGAAGAGAGGTGTTTTATTTCTCAGCCCTGAAGATATGCAAGAGGCAAAGAAATCAATGAAAGAAAAAAGTATTAAAGCTAAAGATGTTAAGAATTTACCACCTATTGAAGAAATACATGGTCTTAATGTACCGCCTGTTGAAGAACCACATTGTCTTGATAACCCGACACAGGTAGTAAAGGTAAATTCTCTCTATAGATATGATAAAGTTGAAATCCCCTCTACTAAATTTCATAGCCCATGCTTAGATGAATTTGATGACTTTATGGCTAGACAAGAAAGTTTTAATGCTTATGTTGGTAGAGAGTTAAAGAATAATGCTTTCGAGATAGGACACGTAAGCGATAATATGGCTAGAGTTAAAGGTGAACTCAAACTCATTAGCAAATATACTTCTATGGTTGCTACTCAAGCTGAGCAAGTAATTAAAGCTCAAAATGATTTGCTTGATAAATTAAATAATAAACCTGACTTTGCTGTTAGAGTGGCTACTAGAACTGGTAGAATGACTCAGGAACCTTTGTATCCTGAAGGCCACCCTAAGAGAATCGAGCAAGATTCTCAGAGAAATAATTTAGAGGCACCTAGTTCTTCCAAAAAGAAGAAAAAGAAAAATGATAGGACTTTGCATGCTTCTAGTGAACCTACTGTAGACACACCTGAGAATCCCAATGATATTTCTATCTCTGATGCTGAAACACAATCAGGTGATGAACATGAATCTAGTGATAATGTTAATGATAATGTTCATGTTGATGCTCAACCTAGCAAAAACAATGAAGTAGAGATTGAACCTGCTGTTGATCTTGATAACCCACAATCAAAGAATCAACGTTATGATAAGAGAGATTTTGTTGCTAGGAAGCATGGTAGACAAAGAGAACCATGGGTTCAGAAATCCATGCCCTTTCCTCCTAAACCATCCAAGACAAAGGATGATGAGGATTTTGAGCGCTTTGCTGAAATGATTAGACCTATTTTCGTACGTATGCGCTTAACTGATATGCTCAAAGTAAATCCTTATGCTAAGTATATGAAGGATATCATCACAAATAAAAGAAAGATACCGGAAGCTGAAATTTCCACCATGCTTGCTAATTACACTTTTAAGGGTGGAATACCAAAGAAACTTGGAGATCCGGGGGTACCAACTATACCATGCTCCATTAAAAGAAATTATGTTAGAACTGCTTTATGTAATCTTGGAGCCGGTGTTAGTGTTATGCCTCTCTCTTTATACCGTAGACTTGAATTGAATAAGTTGACACCTACTGAAATATCTTTGCAAATGGCTGATAAATCAACTGATATACCTGTCGGTATTTGTGAGGATGTGCCTGCTGTGGTTGCAAATGTCACTATCTTAACGGACTTTGTCATTCTTGATATTCCCAAGGACGATAGTATGTCAATTATCCTTGGTACACCTTTTTTGAATACTGCAGGGACTGTTATTGATTGCAACAAAGGCAATGTCACTTTTCATGTTAATGGTAATGAGCATACGGTACACTTTCCGAGGAAACAATCTCAAGTTCATAGCATCAATTCTATTGGAAAAGTTCCAACTATTATTATTGGAGGTTTTGAATTTCCTCTCCCTACTGTCAAGAAAAAGTATGATATTCTTATAGTTGGGGATTTTAATATCCCCCTTGAGGTAACTTAGTGTTATTCGAAATTTCTCCGGTTCCGTGTTATTCGGAATGAGTTTGTTAACAAGACTTGATCAACCTTGTTAGTGGATTCATTTTGATGATCACGAGATGGATGAAACTAGAAGGCACAACCTTCTGTACCCTCTTTTTACTTTCTATTATTTAGAATAAATAAAGCAAAAATACTATTATCTGTCTGTTTTCTGAATTATCCGTGCATTAAAAAATAGCCCGAAAATAAAAGTGCTCCAAATGCCCTGCGAATTTAGTATGATTTTTTATGGAATATTTGCGGATTTTAGGCACTGAAAACACTGCAGGAGGTGCAAGCACTAGGCCACGAGAGTGGAGGGCGCGCCCACCCCACCTAAGCGCGCCCCCTGTCTCGTGGGCCCCTGGTGGCCCCCCTCCACTTATGCCAGCACCCACACACTTCATCTTCTACCAAAAAAATCCCCATGAAGCTCAAGCATGAGTTCTAGCTCATTTTTCTGCGATTTTCGATCTCCTTACTCAAAGCGCCATTCACAAAACTGCTTTGGGAGATTGTTGCTTGGTATGTGACTCCTCCATTGGTCCAATTAGTTTTTGTTCTAGTGCTTGATTCTTTGCAATTTTTTGCTGCATAGGTGACCATGTTCTTGAGCTTGCATGTTGAATTTATGAGGTCCCAAGCAATTCAAATGCATGATATAGGCTCTAGGCACTTGTAGGAGTAGTTGCTACCAATCTTGTTTAGTTTTATTCACTTTTATTTTGAAGTTACTAAAATTTTAGAAATTTTCAGAAAATGTTAAGGAAATTTTTGAGGGGCTCTTCTAGCCAAGGCTCTCAGGAAAAACAAGCCAAAGAGAAGGAAAAAGCCAAGTATAATCTTCCTTGCTTAGCGGAAGTACGGTCGTGTGAATGGCCATGTGATGATTTCTTGAAAGAAGCTGGAATTCATGAAGATTTTTATTCTTTGATCGAGAATGCAGGCTTCACCGGTTTCCTCCACGACCGGATCGATCAGTACCTCTTACTCACTAATACTTTCGTGCAAACTTTTTATTATTATCCTAAGAAGTCACCGCCTGCAGTATCATTTCATTTATACGATGAATTCAGAGAAATGTCTCTACGTAATTTTTGTGCGGTGTGTAGGATACCTTGTGATGGAGAATTAGAGGAACCCCATCGTAAAGATGTGGATGGATTTGTTAACACTATCGCTGTAGAGGAGCCAAAGAAGGGTTCCGAGGCGAAAATCTCTAGCATAGACTTTCCTGTTTTATGCTACTTTGCCATATTTTCTAGCAGATGCTTGATTGGTCGTGGAAATAGTGGAAACTTTAGTGTTCCTGATATTATCATTCTTCAACATGCCTTGCTTGGAGACAATAGTTTTAGTATGGGTGCCGTCGTTGCTAAACGGCTAGCCCTGAATCATACAAAAGGCCCCATATTTGGAGGTATCTATGCTTCACGTCTTGCTAGACATTTTCTGATACCTATTAGGCACACTGAGAAAGAGGAGACAAAATTGCCTCCTCACATTTTAGATTACAAGAGCATGGTAGCACACACGTTTATTGTTGACAACGAAGAGAAGATGCTCTTGTATAAACTTAGATTTAATAAGAAACACATTGAGACTATTATTTTTCCTATGCCTCTGTTGTTTGATTTGACTGCAGATAATTTTCTTGTTACACCCGAAGCGGTGTACAATCATCGAGACCAAGCTTTCACTCCAGAACCTGAACCTGAGCCGGAACCTGCACTGGACCCTTATCGTGCATCATCTTTCCAGTGGGATCTGGAGATGGCCAGCCAGTGGTATCCTGATTACACCTCCCAGTACACCAGGGAGAGAGCAGCGGTCCTTGGCACTAGACCAACTTAGGCCAAAAGCCTAAGCTTGGGGGAGTACGTATTTCTCACCGACTTTACATTCATGTTCACACACTAGTCGTCGGTGCTCATACTCTTTCATTGTATTATCCATGTTAGTTTAATTTTCTTTTTCTAGTCTTCTTCTTGTGTGTTTGATAAACCTTAACAAAAAACAAAAAAATTAGTTAGTTTAATTTCCATGCTTGTGGTAGAATTAAAATGAAAACCCAAAAATATTTCTAGTTCTTCTTCTTACTTGTTGGGAGCTTTCCCGTGTAAATAGTTTTATTTTCTTTTCTTTCCTTTGGGGGTCGAGAAGACCATATTGAAAATGTTTAGTGGCTCTCATATGCATGATTGTTTATTTAACTTAGATCCCATATTACTTGTCTTCTCTCTTGAGTTGAATGCTTGCAGATTCCAGCTTTGTCCAATGCACGTGCACTATTATTATTATACACATCGTTTGGTCGTGCAAGTGAAAGTCAATAATGACGATATATGATGGACTTATTGAGATGAGAAAAGCTGGTATGAACTCGACCTCTCTTGTTTTTGTAAATATGATGAGTTCATCGTTTCTGATTCAGCTTATTATGAAGTAAACATATTTGCAATGACATTTAGAGATTATAGTTGCTCGTGCCATGCTGGATTAGCTATGAGTTATAATGGTTTACCTTGCGTGCCAACATGCTATTAGAACGATTATGATGTGGTATGATGGGATGGTATCCTCCTTTGAATGAATTGAGTGACTCGACTTGGCAAATTTTCACACATGTAGTTGAAACAAATCAACATAGCCTTCATGATATTTATGTTCATGGTAGATTATATCCTACTCATGCTTGTATTTGGTGTGAATTAATTTTAATGCATGTTTATGACTGTTGTCGCTCTCTCAGCTGGTCGCTTCCCAGTCTTTTGCTAGCCTTCACCTGTACTAAGCGGGAATACTGCTTGTGCATCCAAAATCCTTAAACCCCAAAGTTGTTCCTTATGAGTCCACCATACCTACCTATATGCGGTATTTACCTGCCGTTCCAAGTAAATTTGTATGTGCCAAACTCCAAACCTTCAAATGAAATTCTGTTTGTATGCTCGAGCAGCTCATGTTTCAACTAGGGCTGCCTATATCTTCCATGCTAGGTGGGTTATTCTCAATAGGAGTGGACTCCGCTCCTTATTCACGAGAAAGGGCCGGTAACCGGGATGCCCAGTCCCATGATCCAAAAAGATCAAAGCAAATCAAAATAATTAAACAAAACTCCCCCAGGGCTGTTGTTAGTTGGAGGCACTCGTTGTTTCGAACAAGCCATGGATTGATGCTTGTTGGTGGTTGGGGGAGTATAAACCTTTACCATTCTATTTGGGAACTGCCTATAATGCATGTAGTATGGAAGATACATCCATCTCATAGTTGTTGCGTTGACAGCGAAAGTATGCCGCTCAAAATGTTATTTAGTCTCTATTTTAAAATCGAGCTCTAGCACCTCTACAAATCCCTGCTTCCCTCTGCGAAGGGCCTACCTATTTATTTTTATGTCGAGTCGTTCTTATTAAAAAGCACCCGCTGGAGAGCACACTGTCATTTGCATTCATTACTATTGATTTATATTGGGTATGACTTGACTGGATATCTTTTACCATGAATTACAATGTTTAGTCAGTCCTTGATCTTTAAAGGTGCTCTGCATTTATGTTTTGCAGTCTCAGAATGGGCTAGCGAGATACCATTTTGTTATATCATGTTATGATTGTTTTGAGAAAGTGTTGTCATCTGAGTTTTATTATTATGGCTCGCTAGCTGATTATGCTATTGATATGAGTAATTGAGACCTAAGTGTTATTGTGAGTATGGTTAGTTCATAATATTTGCTGAACCTGAATGCTGGCTTTTCATGTTTACAACAACAAGAGCAAACAGAGTTTGTAAAAGTTTTTCTTTATCACTTTCAGTTTATCAACTGAATTGCTTGAGGACAAGCAAAGGTTTAAGCCTGGGGGAGTTGATACGTCAACAACGTATCTACTTTTCCAAACACTTTTGCCCTTGTTTTGGACTCTAACTTGCATGATTTGAATGAAACTAACCCGGACTGACGATGTTTTCAGCAGAACTGCCATGATGTTGTTTTATGTGTAGAAAGCAAAAGTTCTCGGAATGTCCTGAAAATCCACGGAGGGACTTTTTGGAAACTATAAAAAATACTGGCGAAAGAATCAAGACCAGGGGGCCCACACCCTGTCCACGAGGGTGGGGGGCGCACCCCTCCCCCTAGGCACGCCCCCTATCTCGTGGGCCCCCTGGACCTCCACCGACGTCAACTCCGACTCCATATATTCATGTTCGGGAAGAAAAAAAATCAGAGAGAAAGTTTCATCGCGTTTTACGATACGGAGCCGCCGCCAAGCCCTAATCTCACTCGGGAGGGCTGATCTGGAGTCTGTTCAGGGCTCCGGAGAGGGGGATTCGTCGCCGTCATCATCATCAACCATCCTCCATTACCAATTTCATGATGCTCACCGTCGTGCGTGAGTAATTCCATCGTAGGCTTGTGGACGGTGATGGGTTGGATGAGATTTACCATGTAATCAAGTTAGTTTTGTTAGGGTTTGATCCCTAGTATCCGCTATGTTCTGAGATTGATGTTGCTATGACTTTGCTATGCTTAATGCTTGTCACTAGGGCCCGAGTGCCATGATTTCTGATATGAACCTATTATGTTTTCATGAATATACGTGTGTTCTTGATCCTATCTTGCAAGTCTATAGTCACCTATTATGTGTTATGATCCGACAACCCCGAAGTGTCAATAATCGGGATACTTCTCGGTGATGGCCGTAGTTTGAGGAGTTCATGTATTCACTATGTGCTAATGCTTTGTTCCGGTTCTCTATTAAAAGGAGGCCTTAATATCCCTTAGTTTCCGTTAGGACCCCGCTACCACGGGAGGGTAGGACAAAAGATGTCATGCAGGTTCTTCTCTATAAGCACGTATGACTATTTACGGAATACATGCCTACATTACATTGATGAACTGGAGCTAGTTCTGTGTCACCCTATGTCGGAGTCAAAACTGGCGGATCTCGGGTAGGGGGTCCCGAACTGTGCGTCTAGGCGGATGGTAACAGGAGACGAGGGACACGATGTTTTTACCCAGGTTCGGGCCCTCTTGATGGAGGTAAAACCCTACGTCCTGCTTGATTAATATTGATGATGTGGGTTACAAGAGTAGATCTACCACGAGATCAAGGAGGCTAAACCCTAGAAGCTAGCCTATGGTATCATTGTTGTTCGTCCTATGGACTAAGGGCATCTGGTTTATATAGACACCGGAGAGGGCTAGGGTTACACAGAGTCCGTTACAATGGTAGGAGATCTACATATCCGTATCGCCAAGCTTGCCTTCCACGCCAAGGAAAGTCCCATCCAGACATGGGACGAAGTCTTCAATCTTGTATCTTCATAGTCTTGGAGTCCGGCCGATGATTGGTAGTTCGGCTATCCGGACACCCCCTAGTCCGGGACTCCCTCAGTAGCCCCTGAACCAGGCTTCAATGACGACGAGTCCGGCGCGCATGTTGTCTTCGGCATTGCAAGGCGGGTTCCTCCTCCGAATAATTTATAGAAGATTGTGAACACCAGGATAGTGTCCGGCTCTGCAAAAATAAATTCCACATACCACCGTAGAGAGAATAATATTACACAAGATCAATCTGCTGACGTATTCTATGGCGTAACGTCACACCACTTCCAAGCCTTTACTCGAATTGTTTCTATTGTTCCACCTCAGCGCGTTTAGCGAGGCGGTTTCCTTGGCACGTCTTGTCGAAGCAGAGATCGTGTTCCCCTTATTCCGGGATTCCCATCAATACGGACGTGGGTAACCCAACCGCGCCATTGATTGCGGCGCTTGGGAGATAAGCGAGTTTTATCAGGCCGGTGGGGACGCATGTTTCCGTCCGCCCATATAAGGGGATAAAGATCCAACCTTTTTACCTGCGCCTTCTTCCTCCTTGGCTTATCCATCTCCACGAACTCAAGCTCTAGCGCCCAAGCCCGCACATCTCACCTCAACCTTCTCCAAATATGTCCGGAGCGGGAGGCAAGTGGATGGCCTCCTCCGTCACGGAGAGGCATATCCAGAAGCTGCGCAGCGCCGGATACTTGTCCAGCGACATCGCGCATCGGCTCCCCGAAGAGGGAGAGCTCATCCCCACCCCCAGGCCCCATGAGAGGGTAGTATTCCTTCCCCATTTCCTCCACGGACTGGGCTTCCCACTTCATCCCTTTGTCTGGGGGCTCATGTTCTACTACGGCCTAGATTTCCATGATCTGGCCCCGAATTTTATTCTCAACATCTCGGCGTTTATCGTCGTGTGTGAGGCCTTCCTCTACATCCAGCCCCACTTCGGCTTGTGGCTCAAGACCTTCAGTGTCAAGCCGAAGGTTGTGAAGGGCAGCCAAGCGGAGTGTGGAGGCGCTATGGTGGGCAGGATGTCCCACGTTACGTGGCTGGAGGGCACCTTTGTGGAAACCATTAAGGGGTGGCAATCGGGGTGGCTCTACATCACCGAGCCATGTGACCCTGATTGGGCAGCGGCCCCCGAATTCAGATCTGGTATCCCTACACGGCTCACCTCCTGGAAAGAGAGTGGCCGGATCTGGGGGGATTCGGAGGAGCTGACCAGACTCCAAGCCTGTATCCAGAAGCTGGTGGACAAGAAGCTCAAGCTTGTCAACATAGTCCAGGTCATGCTCATCCGCCGGATTCTCCCGTGCCAACGACGGGGCTTCAACATGTGGGAGTTCGATCCGGCGCAGCACCAGACTTTGAATGGGCTCTTCGACACTACGTACGAAGAGGTCTGGAAGGTGCTGTTCAAGGGCGCCGAGGCTCCCGCATCTGCTACCGAAGATCGCGGATTCAGCTCGCAGCGTCCAGCTGACGAGGTAAGTGATATTGTCCTTTACGGGACGCTTGTTATTCGTAGTTTGACTCTATGCGGGATCTAAACTCCCTTTCCTTTGACAGGACTGGCTGAAGAAGGCCGCACAGGCTATCTGTCCGGCCCCATTGCCAGAGGACCCAGCTGACGCCCGCCTAACGGGGCTGCTGGCTCCGGCACCCCACGTGGTCCAGAGAAGAAGGCCAAGAAGAAGGCCACAGGGACTCGGAAGAGTTCCCGTTTTCAGGTGCTATCGGACGATGAATCCGAGGCCGACTCGTCCCACCAAGGCGAGGAGGAGAAGAAGAAAGCCTCACCCCAGCGGGGGAGGGAAGAAAAGGAAGGCCTCCCCAACAAGGTAGGCCGAAGGGTCCAAGAGGGTAAAAACTCTTCCCCCAGACTGTTCCGCCAACGCCAGTGACGATGATGAGGACTGGCCTCCAAGGGCCAAGCCTCTGGCGAGATCATAAGTATCCAGACTCCCGAATAACTTCAAGGTTTTCGTTTTCCGCCACATTATGTCTTTCTAATGCCACATACAACCCTGCAGTTTGCCTAAGGATGATCTTCCCACTTCGTCGAGCGGGTCCTTAGGGGCGTCGGATATGGATTCTCTTCCGACTGCCTCCTCCCCCCGTGATGCGGACGATGCCGAGGTGGGATCCCAGGAAGCGACCCACCAGGAGGAGAGGGCCCCGGAGGTGTCGCAGGACAACCTCCCGTACTTTGCACCGGACTTAGCCCCGGAACCCATAGTGGCTCCGGAGTCTGGCGGGCGACCCCTTCATAAGAAGGGCAAGACCGCAACGCCGGCTGCCCCCGTCCAACCGGAGGTGCCGGATAATTTTCTAGAGGCGCTCAATAGCGCCTCTATTGAAGAGGAACACCGCACTGTTATGAGTGCGGTGATTCAGAAAGTTCAGCTCGCCAAGAACGGGCTGACCGAAGCCTGCAGCAGCCTTCTAACATGCTTTGAGGTAAGAATTTCAATATATGTAAAATGGTACCGCATAGACAGTAGCCCCTGATGCTCGGTTCGGTGTTCGGAAAGAAAAGCCGGACTGAGGATCTTTAGAAAGATAATCGCAGGAGTCATGAAAATATGTCAATATGGGATTGCAGGTTGTGCTGCTGACCTTTGCCGCACTGACTGCAGAGGTCAATACTTTGAAGGAAAACCTCGAGCGGTCCGAGAACGAGCCCGGCAATGCCAAGAAGCAGCTCGAGGAAAAAGAAGGTGAGTAATACCTTATGAAAATTGTACCTTATAGAAAAGGATTTGGTTGCAAGAAAAATGACAAGGATAACTGGGGTATTGCAGGGGCCACTAACGAGGTGGTGACCCTGAAGGAGGCGGTGGCCGCGGCCGAACGCAATGCGGCTGCGGAGTGCACCGAGCGAGAGAAACAGGAGGCGCGGGTGGCGGAGGTACAACAAGAGCTCCAGGATCTCGTGAAGAAACACGAGAGCCTGGAGCGTGACTCGAAGACTCGAGAGTCTGAGCTTGCAACGGCTCTTGAGAGTGCCAAAGCCGCTAAGGTTGAAGCCTACAAGGCCCTCCAGGAGATCGAGGCGGTAAAGAAAATAGCAGTGGGTAAGGCATTTTTCATGCAAAGTAAGCATGTGAGTGTTAATTACCTGTCGCTTACCCAAATTCGGAGCTCTCCAGGAGCGTTCGCAGATCTTCCTCACAGCGTGTCCGATGCTGCCGCATTCTACCGGGCCGAGGAGGGGAGCTCGACGGAGAAGGTCTTCTGGTCTCAGTATGCTGAGGCCGAACATCCGGTGCCCCTTAGCGACCAGCTGAAGCAGCTGGTCGAGCTCCACAAGGCGGCCGAACAGGCCATGAAGGGCCTCATAGTTCGGCTGTGGCCTAAGGAGGCCATGCCTAGGAGCTACTTCGGCCTGGTGCGGCGGCTGGTGGATGCGTGCCCGTGGGTTGAAGTCATCAAGCACTCTGCCTGTATTGAAGGTGCGCGTCGGGCCCTTGCCCGCGCAAAGGTGCACTGGGGCAAGATGGATGCCCAGAAGCTTGTGACGGACCCCCCACCAGAGGGCAAGGAGCATCGCACGCCCGAGATGTATTATAGGAGTGTGCTGAAGGGCGCCCGCACTATTGCGGGTGAGTGCTCCAAAGATGTAATATTTGAGTAGACTCGCATTTTGTTATCCTGTGCGCTGAAAACTTGGTTCATATGCGCTAAGCAACGCTTGTTAATTTAAAATATTACCTTCTGTGTGGCTGTTTATCAAATCTGAGAGATGGCAAGTTGTCGGCTTCAGCCCCCATGCCACGAGTGCTGGGGTGTTCGGGATAAACTCGAGCGCTCTTGTTCCCATTTTTGGGTCCATCTAGGGAGGCGCTGAACACAGCGAACAAGGCAACCGGACTTATAATGCTTGAACACTCTCACTTAGCCATAGAACTCTATAATTTTAAATTTCGGCGAAGCCCCTAGTTTTCGGAAGGCCGAATTTGGGGCGCTATCCACGCCTTGGCCGGACAGAATCCGGCTCCTCGCTCGAAGCGGCATAAGTCTTTAGGGACTCGCAAAGAGCCTCTCGAACAGCGACCAGCTCTCGCCTCATCATGACGGTCAATTTTAGCTTTCTCCACTGAGGCGTTAACCCAGCTCAACTGGGGCGCAATCGTAGTGGTTCTCCCAGTGCTACCTTAGCCGATAAAACGGAATGTAAGGTACTAAAACATGGGAGCCGGGCAAACCCAACTATTGACCCAAGAACATGATTCGGAGCCGATGCATATAATGCTATAAGTTCGGGGTGCCGCACTTGTGAAAGTGTTCGGACTTATCACACCGTAACGCGGGAAACATAAGCCCTTGGTGTATTTAGCCGTACCAAAATGTACGGATGCGACATGTCATAGATGAACACATATGTAAGAAAGAAATGCAATTAGAAGCAAAAATGTGCTGCATTGCTTTATTTGATAAAAACTGCTGTAAGTGCAGGACGATACAAGTGGTGCGGTAAGCAAGGGATGGGACTGTTTAACATGTCCCCCTCCAGGGGTAGGCTACGGAATAATACATAAAATAGATTTAATGCTCATGATGAAAACCACCTGGGTTTTCGTTGTAGCCTTTCTCCTTCCCTGGCTGTTGCATCGTGGGTTCGACATGTCTGCTGCCGGACAGGGCCTCTGACGAACGGTGTCCTGTAGGTAAAAAATAAAAGGAAAAGAAGAAGAAATGACACACTTAAGAGCCCCTGGTGCGGTTGAGCCACAGTCTGGGCTTATCGTGGTCGAGCCCCTTGCCCCATGCCCATGGTATCTTCAGAGCGTAATGGAGTACGCGAAGGGTCTGTCTTAATGTTTTACAGGGGCTGGGGTTGGGGCCGCACTGCTACGCGTGCTCGGAACGTGCCAGGTGGTCGTGTTGTAGGTTACTCCGGGCACGCTTAGCTGTGTCCGGCCGCCTGGCAGCCGGACTCAAGAATTGCCTTAAAAGGCTGCTTTGTACTTCTGCCGCGAGAGCCGCTGTATGTTCCTCCGTTCGGAGGGAGCGTTCAGTGTTTCCGTTGACCGTGATGACTCCTCTAGGGCCTGGCATCTTGAGCTTGAGGTATGCGTAGTGCGGCACCGCGTTGAACTTTGCGAACGCGGTATGTCTGAGCAGGGCATGATAGCCGCTGCAGAACGGGACTATGTCGAAGATTAACTCCTTCCTTCAGAAGTTATCCGGGGATCTGAAGACCACTTCCAGTGTAACTGAGCCTGTACAATTGGCTTCTACACCTGGTATGACGCCTTTAAAGGTCGTCTTGGTAGGTTTAATCCTTGAGGGGTCTATGCCCATTTTGCGCATCGTGTCCTGATAAAGCAGGTTTAGGCTGCTGCCGCTGTCCATCAGGACTCTGGTGAGATGAAATACATCGACGATTGGGTCTAGAACCAATGCGGCGAACCCGCCATGGCGAATGCTGGTGGGGTGGTCCCTTCGGTCAAAGGTGATCGGGCAAGAGGACCATGGATTGAACTTCGGGGCAACTGGCTCCATCGCGTATACATCCCTGAGTGCACGCTTCCGCTCCCTTTTGGGTATGTGCGTGGCATATATCATGTTCACCGTCCGCACCTGTGGGGGGAAACCCTTCTGTCCTCTATTGTTCGGCGCTCGGGACTCTTCCTTGTCGTTGCTATGTAGCTCCTTGTCGCTGTTTTCGGCAATTAACTTGCCTGCCTGCTTGAACACCCAACGGTCCCTATTGGTGTGGTTAGCTGGCTTTTCAGGGGTGCCATGTATCTGGCACAAGCGGTCGAGAATTCGGTCCAAATTGGACGGACCCTGAGTTGTTCTTTTGAATGGCTTTTTCCGTTGACCGGGTTTAGAGCCTCTGAATCCGGCATTGACTGCCGTATCCTCACTGTTATCGCCGTTAATGCGGCGTTTGTTTTTGTTGCGACGTGACCTGCCACTACGGTCCTTGATATCCGGACTGCCAGAATTTTTGTTGAGGTTGTTGCTGCGTGCTAGCCAGCTGTCCTCACCCGCACAGAAGCGGGTCATGAGTGATGTAAGGGCTGCCATGGATTTCGGCTTTTCCTGTCCCAGGTGCCGGGCAAGCCACTCGTCGCGGATGTTATGCTTGAAGGCCACGAGGGCCTCGGCATCCGGACAGTCGACGATTTGGTTTTTCTTGGTTAAGAACCGTGTCCAGAATTGTCTGGCCGATTCGTCTGGCTGCTGAATTATGTGGCTTAGGTCATCTGCATCTGGTGGTCGCACGTACGTGCCTTGGAAGTTATCGAGGAATGCGGCTTCCAGGTCCTCCCAACTCCCGATTGACTCTGCTGGCAAGCTGTTAAGCCAGTGCCGGGCTGGTCCTTTAAGTTTGAGTGGGAGATATTTGATGGCGTGGAGATCGTCTCCGCGGGCCATGTGGATGTGGAGGAGATAGTCCTCGATCTATACCGCGGGGTCTGTTGTGCCATCATAAGATTCAATATTGACGGGTTTAAACCCTTCTGGGATTTGATGATCCATTACCTCATTTGTGAAGCACAGTGGGTGTGCGACGCCTCTGTACTGGGCGATATCGCGACGGAGCTCAAAAGAGCTTTGTCTATTGTGTTCGGCCCGGCCGGACTTACTGTGTCCGGGGTGACGGTGATCGTCACGTATCATGGGGCGCCCACGTGATCCGTAGATCGATCTTGATTGTCTTGCCTTATCCTCCAATATGTCTCGCAGGTCCGGAGTGTTCCCCTGTGGCCTTGTGCTTTTCGAGTGATGCCGGGGTACGGGTCTAGTGAAGGTCCTTGAGGCCTCTCTGTCGCGACCACGGGGTGGTCGATCAGCCATATTGTCTCCTGGTGAAGCGGGATCATATGCCTCCACCTCTAATCGGGGGAGCAGCTTACGTTTGGGGTAGCTTTTGGAGGGGCGTTCGAGTTCATGCTCTTCGGCCGCGAGGACTTCGGTCCATCTGTCGGCTAGCAGATCTTGATCAGCTCTAACCTGCTGCTGCTTTTTCTTGAGGCTGTTTGCCGTGGCCATAAGCTTGCGTTTGAAACGCTCCTGTTCGACAGGATCCTCAGGCACAACGAAGAATTCGTCGTCGTCGAGGCTTGCCTCGTCTCCGGAGGGAGGCATATAGTCCTCTACCTCTTCTTCGGCCGCTCTCTCATGAGGGCTGGTGTCCCCCTCCTCCTATGCTGGATCTTGCTGGAGTGGGTTGTCTTCGGCGCTATCCGGTGTATTACTGTCTCCGGTGCCGGAATCCTCATTCTTGCTATGGCGGGATTTAGAGTGGCGCCGCTGACGCCGGCGCTTGGGCTGTTTCTTGGAGGGGTCATCCTCCGCTATTCCTTCGCCGTTCCCATCCTTTGGGATATCCACCATGTATATGTCATATGAAGAGGTGGCTTTCCAGTGCCAGGTGGGAAATGGTTCTTGGTCGTCTCCGGCATCGTCGTCCATACCATCGATGTCCTCAGAGTCATAATCTAGCATGTCGGTTAGGTCGTCGACAGTGGCTACCAAGTGGGTGGTGGGTGGGCTCTGAATTTCTTCGTCGTCCGCATCCCAACCGTCCTGGCCGTAGTCCGGCCAGGCCTCTCTTGATAATGAGAGGTACTTTAGCGAACTCAAGATGTCGCCAAAAGGTGAGTGTTGAAAGATGTCCGCCGCGGTGAACTCCATGATCGGCGCCCAATCAGATTCGACTGGAGGGGGCGCGGGAGGTCCGGAGTCCGGCAAGGAGTCCGGCACCTCAGAGTCACGAGCTTCATGGGGGACAAGATCGGTGTTCGGCTCTATCGCCGTAGAGGTTGCAGCCCCCGAGGTGGTGTCTAGCCATCCATCCTTGGTCTGCGCAGCCGGCTCCGAGTCGAAGGTCGGAGCGGGTTCGAGTGCGGCCTCCAGGGTACTGTCCAGCTGCAGAGCTAAATCATGCCCATCGTGATAGTACGGCACGCTTGGCTGTGGCTCAAATCCGTCGAGGATCAAGTCCCCGCGGATGTCAGCCGTGAAGTTCAAACTTCCAAATCTGACCTTACGGCCAGGGGCGTAGCCTTCGATCTGCTCCAGCTGGCCAAGTGAATTGGCCCGCAGTGCGAAGCCGCCGAATACGAAGATCTGTCCGGGGAGGAAGGTCTCACCCTGGACTGCATCGTCATTGATGACCGAAGAAGCCATCGAGCCTATCGGTGACGACACAGAGGAACTCTCAATGAAAGCACCAATGTCGGTGTCAAAACCGGCGGATCTCGGGTAGGGGGTCCCGAACTGTGCGTCTAGGCGGATGGTAACAGGAGACGAGGGACACGATGTTTTTACCCAGGTTCGGGCCCTCTTGATGGAGGTAAAACCCTACGTCCTACTTGATTAATATTGATGATGTGGGTTACAAGAGTAGATCTACCACGAGATCAAGGAGGCTAAACCCTAGAAGCTAGCCTATGGTATCATTGTTGTTCGTCCTATGGACTAAGGCCATCCGGTTTATATAGACACCAGAGAGGGCTAGGGTTACACAGAGTCGGTTACAATGGTAGGAGATCTACATATCCGTATCGCCAAGCTTGCCTTCCACGCCAAGGAAAGTCCCATCTGGACACGGGACGAAGTCTTCAATCTTGTATCTTCATAGTCTCGGAGTCCGGCCGATGATTGGTAGTTCGGCTATCCGGACACCCCCTAGTCCGGGACTCCCTCACCCTATGTTATAGCTATTACATGAGGAATCGCACCCGACATAATTATCCATCATGGATCCATTGCCTACGAGCTTTTCACATATTGTTCTTTGGTTATTTACTTTTCCGTTGCTACTGTTACAACTACTACAAAACCCAAAAACATTACTTTTGCTACCGTTACTTTTATTATCATACTACTTTGCTACTAAATACTTTGCTGCAAATACTAAGTTATCTAGGTGTGGTTGAATTGACAACTCAACTACTAATACTCAAGAATATTCTTTGGCTCCCCTTGTGTCGAATCAATAAATTTGGGTTGAATACTTTACCCTCTAAAGCTGTTGCGATCCCCTACACTTGTGGGTTATCATCCACCTAGGAGCGCGAAGAAGACCTCCGCAAGGATCACCCACACCTTTTTGCTGACCAACCCGAATCTCGAGGGCGAGATTCATCTTAAGGGGGGTAGGTTTGTAACATCCCAATTTTCAATTTGGATGTTATTTATAGATCATTCATATGCATCCATGATTTATGCATTTTGTTGCAACTGTTTTAGTTGAATATTGATCCAAGTGACCTTAAACAACTCAAGGACCAATTTGAGAGAGTTGGAGGTTTCACAAAAAAGTCCATTTTTGTTTTATCAAAATTTGGTAAATTGGATCAAATTGTTTTTCAAAATTCTTTTCCAATTATTTCAAAATAAAGAGAGAAGATAAAAGGACTTCTTCAAAAACAGCAAAGAAATATTCAAAATTAAAATTTGAATTTTTGGTTATTTTATTTGATTTTACTTGCTAGTTTATTAATTTATTTGCGGAGTATTTAGTACTATAATGTTTGTTTTTAGATTAGGCATTTAGGCCCAGAAAAATGATCACTAGGTCAATAATAAAGCCATATTATTATGTGAATTTTTCTGGTATTTTTAGATTTTTATTTATATATGTTTGGCGTATTTTTGTCTCTCTGGCAAAATGTTAAAAAAAAACTGCCAGCCTAACAGGGCCGGCCCAGCACCCCGACCGACTCCGGCTGGAGCACGCGCCGCCGCCGCCGAGTCCCGCCTGGACTCCGTGCCCCGCTGCCTTGACCCGCACTCCAAGCCGCCGCCACCTCCTTAAATATCAACCCCCGGGCCCATCTCCTCCTCACATCACCAGCCACCGCCGCTGCCGCTGCTGTTAGCCGCCGCCGCCACAGACGCCGCCGCCGCACTCCGCCTTCACCGCCGGAGCCCGCCGCCGCCGCCCCACTCGAGCCTGACGCAACCGCTGTCATCCGCCTCGCCGCCGTCGACCACCGCTGGCGCCGGTAGCTCCTGCCGCCCTCGACCGCGTTGGGTCCAGATCTCGTTTTTTTTTTCGTTTTCGTTTTCTTAATTAGGGAGCGTTCACTCGTTAGGATTCAGTAGCGAACAGTTTTCGTTCTGTTAGGTTTTGTAGCGAACGTTCGTTCGATAGATTTTTCTTTTTCTGTTATTTTTTTCTGCCAGGGACCTATCCGCTAGGATTTTATTTACAGATTAGTCCCTACGTTTCAAACTAGCACAACTTTTTGCTCGTCTATCCAAATTTGATGAAACCAACGCCAAAATATTCAAAGCAATCTCGTCTATCTAGTTAACCAACTTGAACATGTTTTTGAAAGTTTAAAATTTGAGTTTAGTTCAGATTTGAATTTAATCTTCTTTTGTTTGTATCTTGAGTTTCGTAGCTCCGTTTTAGTTGATTCTTTTTGCAAATCATAGCTAATCATATGTACCTTCTATTAAGATCTAATCCACATAATTATAATACTGCTAAAATTGTTTTATGTTTTGATTAGTTATTTTGCTTGTTTTGAGTTTTCTGATTCTTTTCATCCTTTGCTTGAGTGCTTATGTATGCTATTGTTTGTTTACAATAGATTTCCGTAGTGCAAAGCTTGTTAGTACGAATCCCTAGAGTTTTCTGATCATCAGCAAGGCAAGTTACACTTTGATCATACTTTTCAATACCCAGTTTTTACTATGCATAGTTTTACCCCTCAAAGATTTTCATGAGTAGGATTGGGAATATGTGGTTTGGTTGTAGTCCATGAGGTAGGAACCTTTTACCTTTGATCACCCAGGGAATATACGTTGTGCTCATGCATTTCTTAGCCATGCTCGTAGACGGGGATTGGTTCGTGAGATTCATGCAAGTCGTGAGAGAGAATAATTTTGGACAACATTAAGGTGGCAACTTTAATACACATCTGGGTGGATTGTTTGGGGCACCTGGAGAAACTAGTGCTTACCCATGGGAATCCCGGAGTAACCATGTGATTACCCTAGGTCCGCCACCCAGGCTCAAAGGGATCATATGATATTTCATGCCTAGAAACTTCCATGTGCAGCCACAAGCCATTATGGGCTCTGGCATAGTTGAGTAAGCTGTGTGACCTCTTTCAGTGGTAGACTAGCAGATGTAGGGGAAAGTAGGTGTACCGATCTACCCAGAGTAAAGTGTTAATGCTTCAGAAAGACTATGTCTCGATCTTCTGATCATGGATGCGGTTGAGTCTTGTGGGGAAAAATGCGCAAACCTCTGCAGAGTGTACAAACTAATCATGGTTAGCCGTGTCCCCGGTTATGGACAATTTGAGTATCTGGAAGTGAATATTGTTTTGATCTGATCACTCTATTTAATTAATGTATTGGGTTTATAGATTATACTTGGTTAATTTGGGATTGAGTTGGAGGAACCTTCTCAATAATGGCATAAACTTGGTAGTAAATAAAATTTACTCCTTTGTTGTAGGAAAAAATTAGCTTTATGCAAAATTAAACTGGGAGCCTCCACCAGCCAAATATACATGTAGATATAGTCTCTTTTATTCATTTGCCCGAAAGTATGACTCTGCCAGCATATTCCATGTGCTGACCTACACGGTTGCAACGTCTCATGTTGCAGAGTTTTCCTACGAAGAATAAGGTGTGCTAGGTCGTTGTCATGCACTCAGTTATGCCGTGGAGTTGATGGACTCATTTATCTTCGAAGCTTCACCAGTTACTTTATTTAGATGGCCTTCAGCCATATTATTTTTGTAATAAATATTCTTTGTGAGGACCTTGATATAATAAGTGTGTGATTGAACTCTGTTATAATTCCTCGAGTACTGTGCGTGTCAGCATACCGATCCAGGGATGACACTTAAGCACAGAGACTTCGATGCATTGGGATCTGGTCGCTACAACTAGTAAGAGTGCTCCTATTGATCCTAATGATATGCCTTTGTCTACTTTTATTGAGAATAATCATGAATCTATGGATGTGAATTTTGTTGGTAGGAACAGTTTTGGTAATAACACATATAGAGGTAGTTTCAATCCTAGGCGGTTTCCTAGTAATCCTCTAATAATTATGGAAATTACTACAACAATTCTTATGGAAATTGTAATAAGATACCCTCTGATATTGAGAATAATATTAAAGATCTTAGTAACTCCCCAAAGATTTTCAATTGTATGGTGGAAGAAAAATTGCTTAAGATTGATGATTTACAATGCGATAGAATTTCTCATGAGACTAATTCTTTTAAGATTAGATCTATGCCACCCAAGCTTGATATTAATGAGTCTCTAAAAGCTATCCAAATTTCTATTAATGAAAGTAGGAAGAGAACCGCTAGGATCGTGCTAAGAGAGAATGGCTAGAAAAAGTATGTTCTTCTAGTTTTTGTGATAATCATGATGAAGATCTTAAAGTGATTGGTGTGACTCCTATTGAATCTTTGTTTGCTAATATAAAACTTGATAAATAAGGGACTGGAGATGAGTCAAGTTTAGCTAGAAGGCGTCACAATAATTTGGAGGGTGAAAATCTTAATGAAAAAATTGATAAAAGTGGGTTTGGCAAGGTCAAAACTTTAACTAGTGATGAGCCCACTCTTTTGAATTTCAAGGACTTTAATTATGATAGTTGTTCTTTGATTTATTGTATTTCCTTCATACAATCTATGCTTAGTTCACCTCATGCTTATAGTCAAAAAAGCTTTTACTAAACTTATCATTGATACTATTATGAAATCATTTGAAGAAAAACTGGAGTTGGAAGTTTCAATCCAAAAAGCTTTATGATGAATGGGAACCTACTATTAAGATTAAGATTAAAGATTATGAGTGCAATGCTTTGTGTGATTAGGGTGCTAGCATTTATGATGGAAATATGCCCTAGAGGTAATAATAAAGTTGTTATTATTATATTTCCTTATTCATGATAAAGGTTTATTATTCATACTAGAATTGTATTGACTGGAAACTTAAATACATGTGTGGATACATAAAGAAATACCGTGTCCCTAGTGAGCCTCTACTAGACTAGGTCGTTGATCAAAAGATGGTTAAGGTTTCCTAACCATAGACATGTGTTGTCACTTGATAACGGGATCACATCAATAGGAGAATGATGTGATGGACAAGACCCATCTGTTAGCTTAGCATATGATTGTTCAGTTTATTGCTAGTGTTTTCTTAATGTCAAATACATATTCCTTCGACCATGAGGTTATTCATCTCTCGGATACCGGAGGAATACCTTGTGTGCTATCAAACATCACAACGTAACTGGGTGATCATAAAGATGCTCTACAGGTATCTCCAAAGGTGTTTGTTGAGTTGGCATGAATCGAGATTGGGATTTTGTCACTCCGTGTATCAGATAGGTACCTCTGGGCCCTCTCGGTAATACACATCATAAGAAGCTTGCAAGCAAAGTGACTAAGGAGTTAGTTACGAGATGATGTATTATGGAATGAGTAAAGAGACTTGTCGGTAACGAGATTGAACAAGGTATGAAGATACCGACGATCGAATCGCGGGGGGGGGGGATACTGAGGAAATTTGATGGGTGGGGATGTGATTTGAGAAATAATTCTGAAATTGCGCAACTAATGAAAATTTCATTGCGAAACTTTAAACTTGGGCGGGGGAAACACACAACACAGACGAAGCACGTAAAATACTCGTGTGCGAGAAAACAGAAAATTGGCAGGTCCCTTCTCCAAAAAAATGTACACGTGTAGTTGATTTTTTCGGTCAATGGCACGCCTAATTTATTAGGAAACATCGCATAGGTAACTGACTTATGGATCATTAACGCAAAAAAATGCAGATGGTATGGCATAGAAACCATGTGTTTTGTGATCTTCTAATGATTAATGCAAAAAAACGCACACGGGCACACATGCTAATCAGCGCTCAAAGCCCTCAAAAGATGCTCTTACCGACATTGTATGTTAATACTACAAACTTAAAGTAGTACTAGTAATTTGCTCTAATACTACAAACTTAAACTACTTCTCACATGCTGCCATCAAGGCATGCTGGCCAGACACCGACGTTCTCCTTCCTGGCCTTGTAGGCGGCAACCCACTGTGCTAAGATCTCAACCAAGCTCTCCTCACCATGACATGCGACCTCTTCTTTCTTGCGGTGGCAGGACTCTCTTTTCTTGACAGCTTTCTGCCTTTTCCGCTCCTTCTGTGCGGCTTTGACCGCCTCTAGATCCACCACCCATTCGGCCATGGTAGCCTCAAAGTCCGCCCACATAACTTTGTGGCCGGCGGCGGCAATGAACTCGGTGTGGCGAGATGCCATCGCTTCCTTACCATGTGTGTGGTCGCGGGCGGCGAGGAACGCGGCGCGGCAGGATGCCATCGCTTCCTTACTAGTTACTGTGCGCCGCGGTGCCATGGACGACCCTTGGAGAGAGCTCTGGGACGGAGGGGCGGGCAGCCATCAATGGTATTCAAGAGCTCAGCAACAAACGACAACAGAAATCGGGCTTCCCTTACAATTTTGCTCATTCATTATAGCACACGGTTCATCCCCGTCGCTTCTGGAAACAGTGTGCGCTGAGCCTATAGTGTGTTGTGTAATGATTGGCCGGAACCCCATCCACGCGGATCGTGCGTGTGCATCATAGGATGCGCCGCGATCGAACGACAATCTGAAAGTGCTAGTTATCGACTAGAGGGGGGGGTGAATAGGCGATTTTTATGAAAGTCTTCAAAACGTGGAAGTTTCGAAGACAAACAATAGAAATGACCTAATTGATATGCATCGGAAGATAAACTACAACAAGCAATCCATAGTCAAGTATGCAATAATGTGAAGGTACTAGACTAATAGCAGCTTAGTAGTAAGGATCAGGATGGAAGATAGTATGAAGCCAACCAACGATAGTAGTCAAGCAATGAAGTCAAACAGGTACGACAAATAGGCAATGACTTCACGAAGACAAACTCTAAGTAAAGGGAGGGAGAGGATAGAACCAGTCACTTGTTGAAGACACAGGATTTGTTGGACCAGTTCCAGTTGCTGTGACAACTGTACGTCTGGTTAGGGAGGCTGAGATTCAACTTAGAAGACCGTGTCTTCACCTTATTCCCCTTGAGCTAAGGACACACAGTCCTCGCCCAATCACTCTGGTAATTCTTCAAGGTAGACTTGCGAACCTTCACAGACTTTGTTCACCGGCGATCCACAATGACTCTTGGATGCTCAGAACGCGACGCCTAACCGGCTGGAGGATTCACAGTCCTCAAGTGTAATAAGTCTTTAGGTCACACATACAGAAAGACTTCAGTGATGCCTAACACTCTTTGGCTCTGGGTGTTTGGGCTTTGTCCTCGCAGGATTTCTTTCTCTCAAAGGCTTCGAGGTTTGTTGCTCTCAAACGACAAAAGCCGTGCACTAACTCTGAGCAGCCACCAATTTATGGTGTAGGGGGTGGGCTATTTATAGCCACTAGGCAACCCGACCTGATATGTGCGAAATGACCCTGGGTCACTAAGGAACTAACACATGTCCCAACGGTCAGATTTCAAACACACACGTCAACTTTACTTGGGCTACAAGAAAAGCTGACTTATCCAACTCTGGATAAGATTTGCTCTCATTGTCTTCGCTCGAAGACATATGATTTGGGTTGAGCATCACTTCAGTCATCCTGACTTAGTTCACTTGGACCCCACTTAACAGTACGGTGGTTCCTATGACTCAACAAAGAAGAAAAAGGAAACAGCAAAACGACACAGTCTTCGCGCTCCATAGTCTTCACTCATTGTCTTCTCATGTCATAGTCTTCAATATGAATATCTTCACATACCACCATTGTCGTCAATGTGTTCATACATTTTTAGGGGTCATCTTCGGTAGGTAAACCGAATCAATGAGGGACACTACCTGCGTTATCCTGCAATTCTCACAAACGCATTAGTCCCTCAACCAAATTTGTCGTCAATACTCCAAAGCCAACTAGGGGTGGCACTAGATGCACTTACAATCTCCCCCTTTTTGGTGATTGATGACAAACTGGTTGAAGTTTTCAACGGGGATAAAGTATGTGAAATTGTAAAGGATTGGGTATTGTCTTCATAAGTGGCAAAGGCTCCCCCTGAATATGTGCATATAAGTAATTTGCTTTTGGAATGCAAATGCACATGGCGGGTTTTACTTGTTCCTCTTCAACTTATGAAGATAATTCATCATGCATGAAATGATATAACTAAGAGAATGACATGCATAATGAAAAATGGACATCTATAGAATGATCTAAGTTCGGAAGTTATCATCGCACATGCGAAGTTTATCATCGCATCACAGAAAAGCAAATAAGTAGCAGACGGCCATCGAGTTTAAGTGTTACAACTCAAAGAACCAAAAGTATCAAAAGCGAGAGTTGTAAACACAGAGCAAAATATAAAGCAACCGCCCATATGAACCCGCTTGAAGACTATCAAACTCATATGCTTCTCCCCCTTTTGTCAGTAAGGACCAAAAAGGTTTGAAGACATAGAGCATCTACTCGTCCCCATGAGGAGTAGGTGAAGCAGCAGGGTTGTCGTTGTTGTTTGGCGGCGCAGACAAACTTGGTGCAGTGTTGATGCGTGCAGAAGTAGGGGGTGGTGAAGTAGCATCGTCTTCATCATCGATCACTTTGGCATTCACAGTTGCCGCGGAGGAAGAATAGTCAGAGTCTTCAAGAGATGGAGTTCGACGTAGGAGTGCATTTCGTGGAGGAGTGGAGTCAAACTTGAATCTTTTAGTGAAGCCATCATGTTGAAGATCTGCTTCAGCACTGAGCAGCGTTAAACTCTTCCTTGATCGCCGACAGGTCTCGTGAGTGACAAACGCATTCTTGGTGGCAAGATTTCAAATGCGATTGACGTCCACCAAGAGGCTTTGCATCTGTCGCTTGAGCCAAAAGTGATGGTTGTCTTGTTTCTGATGCAGTGACACAAGAAGTTCTCGGTCATTTAGGACGCGAGAGCGCTTCTTAGGCCATTGGGCAATTGTGCTCTCAGTAGCTTCAGTTTGCGCATGATGAGACAGACGAGTGTTCCCAGCCATTGGATAGACACGAGTTACTGCTTGGACACCTTCTATGGGTTGAGTGAAGCTTTGGTGATCAGCATTTTGAAGACAAAGAGGCTTCTTGGCAGGCTCAGGGTATATGGCTTCAACTGACATATCAACCTCTGGTAGAAAGATCAGATGATTGCGAGCAGAGGGCTGATAGTTGATAGTAGAGTGTAGCTTGATGAGGCGCATGACCCATGGAGCATAGAATTTCAGGCCAAAAAGGTCAGATCCAGACGCAGCCTGTTGCCGGATGAAGAATTCTTGTGTATTGAAGCTGATGCCATTGAGGATGTAAAAGACCAATGTCTTCATGGCTCCTTCAAGTTTTGTAGCTGATGAATGCCCTTTGATAGGCCATAGAGTTCGCCTGATGATATGATATATTGTGCCAGGCAGATACTCAAGGTCATCAACAAAGAACTCCTTTGGGTATTTAGCGTCAGGTGGCAGAGGCTTCATCATGCTCAACATCTGGCTCATGTTGGGCTCTGGCTTATGGAAGATGCTCTCCAGTGCATTGCGGTGGAGTTGAAAATCAGCTTCATACAGCTCTCCGGGATTGGGTAGGCCTGTAAGCTCAATGACGTTAAGAGCTTTGGCTTCATGATGAACATTTCCTATCATCCACTCGAGAACCCATGTCTTTGTATCCCTGTTGTAGCCGCGAATGTGGAGGGTAGCATAGAATTGAGGCAAAAGTTCCTCATTCCAATGTTCTTTGTCTGTCACAAAGCTGAGCAGACCTACATCACGAAAGCAGTCAAGTGCTTCTTCTAAGCATGGCAGTCCAGCAACGGCTTCAGTGTCGAGGCGCATATGAGGGAAAATGCGCCCTTGATCATACAGAATGCAGGAGTAATAGCTTCGCTGCTGATAGCTCCAGAAACGATCAGATTATATTCTTGGCTTTGAGTAGGGGTTCTTTGCTCTGTCAAAGAAGGTGTTATGGCTTTTGAAGCCATTTGCATTGAAGGACCCTGTAGAGGTGGCAGTACCTAGGAACCTTGGCAGTCTTGGCTTTGGTTTCTGGACCAGAGGCCTATGCTCAACATGATAGTCAAACTGAGGACCAGAGGCATTAGGCGGAGGGACCAGAACGGGCCATTTAACAGTGATCAGCTGACCATGGTTGTATGCTTGCTCAATTGTGTGGGGCCTTGATGGCGGAACAGGAGCAGTGGCAACAACAGAGGCGTCAGGCTGCACAACAGATGCTTCAAGAGCAGTTGCATCATTGGCTTCTGGCACATTGGTTGGTGCAGGCTCCACATTTACTTCAGCCATGACTACGTCATTGGCTTCATTTGTGTTGGTAGTGGCAGCCTCAAGATTTTCAACCTCCACTTGATGAGCTGGAGGGTCGGACACGGGCACGTTTACTCCAGGAACAGCTTCTTCAGTGATGGGGGGAGTAGGGACACGTTCTTCTTCTTGTTTGTCATCGGCTGATGCAGCCGGATTGTCTTCAGCAGCTTTGGCTTCAGACACGGAGACATTCACAGTCGGAGTGGCTTCTGGAAACACTTGACATGCAACAGATTGGTGGTGCACTTCTCCTTCCGGAACACTCGAAAGAGGGACTTGAGGCCTTGGTCCTTTGCGAAGCCTGCGTAATGCTGGCGACGCCTTTGGAGTTGCAGTTGCCCGGGCCTCAAAGTCATCTTCTTCTGCTTGCATAGGTGGTGTGACTTGTTGTTGTTGGGGAGTACTTGGGGAGTCTTGTGGTTGTGGGTGATCAGCCCATGATGCATCCTGAGCAATTGGTGTCAGAGGACGACCAATGCTGATGAGTTTTCTATTCGTGAGAACAGGCGATGATACCATGTTGGGTTCGATATGAGGAAGAACTTCATCACCTTCAACATTGTCAATGTGACCAATGTCTTCAGCAGCGGTGGGATCAACTGCTGGAATGTCTTCAGTTTCATGAGCCTCTGTGGAAGCAGGCTCATGAACTATCATCTGTCGTTCTTGGTGTTTAGATGCAGGGTGAACCATTGAGATAGGTTCAACGACTAAGGGCTATGTGGGAGCAGCCCGATTCTTCTTGGTTTTGCGCTTCTTCTTGGAGGGAGAAACATCAGAGGCTTCAGTATTTTTCCTCTTTCTGGCTTCAGCCTCGGCAGTCCTCGTCTTCTTCAGTTCTGAAGTGGTTGACTTGACCTTTGGCTTTGAGCCAGTCATGCTGCTCGGGAAGATTATGCGAGGTTCTTCCTGCCTTAAAGGTGCATATTGGTCAGTTGATAGCTTCTTCTTCTTTGCAGCCGTTCTGGGGTCAATGCCAGGACGACCAAGAGCCTTGCGCTTCTCAGCCTCATTGTAGGCTAGCACACACTTGTCAGCCAGACTCTTCATGCGCTCACGAGAGCCTTGAGCTTCTTCGCGCTTCTTGAGAAAGGCTTCTTTGAGCTCGTGCAGCATGATCTTGAAGTTTTTGACATCTTGCACGCTGAGCTTTGCCACATGCTTCTTGAACTGGGCTTTCTCATAGTCGATCTTGTGCTTCAGTTTAACGATGCACTGAGCAAGAGCTAGCTCAGAAGCAATGGCGCCATTGAAGGAGACGCTGAGGCCAATGGGAAGTTGCAGATCTTCAAAGCTGAGATTTGGGGTGTCAAACCACTCATCAATGAAGTTATGGATGATTGCCACATCGAAGAGAGGCAAAATTATTGAGGATCTCTGCTTCTTCCTTGCTCTTGATCAGTTGCTCAAGAGCACCATCTGCAAGATCTTCATCGCTGGACAGATCAATGTGCTCTTCTCGCAGAATGGCAGTAGGAGTCAATGTCTGATCAGTATGCTTGATGATTTCCTTTTTCTTCTCCGTCTTCTTGGAGATACGTGATAGATCTTCAGACTGCACACTGTCTTCAGGAGGTGCAGTGGCCAGTGGCTTCGCACGTGAAGCTTTTGGAGGAGCAGCTGATCTTGAAGCCTTAGCCTTCTTTGGCTTATTTGGCTTTGGAGTAGGAGCTGGGGCTTCATCAGTGTCAGCATCATCTTCAGTATGATCCACTTTGGCACCTTGGACCAAGATGTGAGTGATGAGGCCATCAAGATTGCAGAAGGGACCGATGACATTGGGTTCTGCATCACATGAGCCGTCAGCACGGGGAGCAGAGGGACCAGGGTTGAAGTCTAATCCCAATGACTTCTTGTTTTCCTTGGCCGATGCTTTTGCGTGCTAGAAGTTGCGCTTGAAGAGATTATTGTCACGACACCAGAGCAATGACGATGAGTCGGCATTTTCAGGCTGAGGTCCACGGACCATACAAGGATAGAAACCCTATGCAATAGCTTCAACTCTGTTCTTGGGTTGAAGGCCTTGATAGAGAATATCACCCCAAGGACTTTTGATAGCATTCTTCTCAGCGTATTCCTGGGTCACAAACTTGTATTTAAACCATTGTTCAGCCCAATATCGTCGAATCTGTTGGATTCGTGTCTTGCACTGATGATAATTCTCTTGAGGATCTGTCTTGTAAAGCTCTGCGAGGTCATCAGGCAAATCTTTTGATGTTCCCCCACGATGCTGTCTGCCACCCTTCCTTACTGATTTCTCTGCAGCCATGAACTTCAAACTGAATGGCTTCAACACGTTCAAAGGCTTCAAAGGCTTTCGCTTGCTGGACAAACAGGAACTAGCTTCGGGAGAGTTAATGTGAAGCTGTAAGAATTCTGCAAACGAATGCAGACTATGAGAACCAAGGGATTCTCCCATGGACATGTACCTGTGACAACATTAGAGATGCGAGGGAAGGGGAAGAGGTCATATGCATTCTCAGAAGATTTTGAAGATAAATCAGTTTGAAGACATTGACCTCATGATGCGAAGACATTCACTTATATGTTGAGAGTTGGTTCCAGATTTGTACGAATCCGTGAATAAGTACAAGTGAGGAATCTAACTAGATATGAAGCTTAAGTGAATATACTAGGCAGTATGAGATGCAGACAGGATAGATCTAACATTGTATAGGCAGAAACCAATTTTGGTAAATAGGATGAATCTTTGAGGATCAAAAAGATGGTAAAAATAGAGTTGTATTTACCACACGAAGAACTGCTAGATGGGATGAACATGAGACCGAGCAGTTCAATCCACCGTGCACTAACTTGGCGATGGAGGACACCTACGGCGGCGGCGGAGAGGACGATGTCCGCGGCCGGCGTGAGGACAGCGTCGGAGAAGTCGCGGCAGCTAAGCTTCGTCGCTGGCGTCGTCGAGAGCTAGCGGTGGCGCTAGGATTTTGACGAGGTGGAGAGGTGGAAGAAGGTTTTATTTACCGCAGGGGACATATATTTATAAGGAAGTGTGCGGCATAGTGCAATTACGCAGGTGCCCCTGGCAGTTCACATCTGAGGGGCATGTGGCAAGCATGCAACATACTCAGAGTTGTCCCATGTTCCCACGCCCGCCAGGTTTGTCGGATGGTCGTTCCGCTTCTCCGGATTTCAAACAATAAGGATGAATCATTTAAAATAGGCTTAAAGTTTATCTCTATGTCTTCTGCTGACAAGGACGCAGAGAAGACATTCGACAGTTTCAATAGAATGCATATGATTTGGACAGATAGAGTTTGAGATAGAAAGCATAGAGAGATTAGGGTCCGATCACATTCACTTAGTTCAAGAGATTCAACTAGGAAGACATAGCTATAAATGAATGCGGTAGAGGACAGAACACTAGTATATATATCAGAAAGCAATCAAATCAACATAGTGAAGAAAATCATGAAGATAAGTTGAAATTGAAGACAAACCAAATGCAAAAACATTGCAAAAATAAGGCCATGAGTGAAACACTTCAAACCGAGAAATTTGGTGGTGGCGTTACCCACCGTATAGGAAGTATTAGACCCAGACACGGTGCACAATTATCGTGGCGCTCCGAAGTCAAATTCCACGTTAATGTATTCACACTCAGAATGTAAGTCTTCATTGATTGAAGATATACTTTACTTCGTGTGTTGCACATCTAAGTCATCAACATGCATAAGTGTTAGGATGTGTGCCTGATCACAGGACATTTGAGGATTCCAAGATATTTAGCTCACACTGTAACTTGCAAAACCTTTTCTCATCCAAGGGTTTTGTGAAGATATCTGCCAGTTGCTCTTTAGTGTTGACGTGAATGATGTCAATATCTTTCTTCATGACATGATCTCTGAGGAAGTGATGACGAATTTCAATGTGCTTTGTCTTCGAGTGCTGGACTGGATTGTTGGCAATCTTGATGGCGCTTTCGTTGTCACAGAAGAGAGGTACTTGTTGCAGATTGATGCCATAGTCCTTGAGAGTTTGCTTCATCCATAGAAGCTGAGCGCAGCAAGATCCAGCAGCAATGTATTCAAATTCAGCAGTTGAGAGTGATACACAGTTCTGCTTCTTTGAAGACCAACAGACAAGTGATCGTCCCAGAAAGTGACATGTGCCTGATGTAGACTTGCGATCCACCTTGTCACCAGCATAATCAGCATCCGAGAATCCAACCAAATCAAATTTTGAGCCCTTTGGATACCATAATCCGAGTGTTGGGGTGTAAGCCAAATACCGAAAAATTCGCTTCACAGCTAAGTGATGTGATTCCTTTGGTGCCGCTTGGAATCGAGCACACATGCAAACACTAAGCATAATATCTGGCCTAGATGCACATAGGTAAAGCAAGGAACCAATCATGGAGCGGTATACCTTTTGATCGAACTCTTTACCATTGTCGTCGGGACCCAGATGGTGTTTGGCTGGCATTGGCGTCGTGTAACCTTTGCAATCTTCCATTCCAAACTTCTTCAGACAATCTTTGAGGTATGTTTCTTGAGATATGAAGATGCCATTCCTTTGCTGACGAATTTGAAGACCAAGGAAGAACTTCAGCTCACCCATCATGGACATCTGATATTGCTCTTGCATCATGTATCCAAACTCATCACTATACTTCTGGTTGGTGCAGCCGAAGATAATGTCATCCACATATATTTGGCACACAAACAGTTCACCATCATATGTCTTCGTGAAGAGTGTGGGATCGAGGGATCCAGGTTTGAAGCCTTTGCTCTTCAGGAAGTCTTTGATCGTATCATACCAAGAGCGAGGAGCTTGTTTGAGGCCATACAGTGCTTTGTTTAGCTTGTACACCATATCAGGATGTTTTGGATCTTCAAAGCCAGGTGGTTGAGCTACGTACACTTCTTCTTCTATCTTGCCGTTGAGAAATGCACTCTTCACATCCATTTGACATAGCAAGATGTTATGGTGGTTAGCATAGGCTAGCAGTATGCGAATAGCTTCAAGCCTAGCAACAGGAGCAAATGTTTCATCGAAGTCAATTCCTTCAACTTGAGTATATCCTTGAGCCACAAGACGTGCTTTGTTTCTGACGACTTGACCATGCTCATCTTGCTTGTTTTGATATATCCATTTTGTGCCAATAATGCTATGCTTGCGAGGTTTAGGACGCTTGAAAAGTTCCCAAACATTGTTCAGCTTGAACTGTTGAAGTTCTTCTTGCATAGCTTGTATCCATTTAGGTTCCATAAAGGCTTCAGCAACTTTCTTGGGTTCTGATATTGACACAAAAGAAAAGTGCCCACATAAATTTGCTAACTGTGTTGCTCTTGAGCGAGTAAGTGGACTAGGTGCATTGATGCTATCAATTATCTTCTCAATTTGTACTTCATTTGCCACTCGAGGATGAACTGGACGAAGACCTTGCTCTTGCTGATCATTGTCATCAATGGGGGAATTGTCTTTAGTCTGAGCATTGTCTTCAGGTTGGTTAGGTGCAGAAATGATAAGTTCCTCTTCAGGCTATGCTTCAGAAGGCATGATTTCACCAGTTCCCATCAACTTGATAGATTTGCTGGGCGGAGCTTCGTCTAGTGTACTTGGCAGGAGCTCTCTTTGTGAACCATTGGTTTCATCAAATCGCACGTCCACAGTTTCGACAATTTTGTAGAGATAGAGGTTGAAGACTCTGTAAGAGTGCGAGTCCTTTCCATAACGGAGCATGAAGCTTTCGCGAGCTTTAGGTGCAAATTTTGACTTGTGATGGGGATCCTTGATCCATCACTTAGCTCCAAATACTCTGAAGTAGCTGACATTTGGCTTCTTGCCAGTAAGGAGCTCATAGGATGTTTTGTTCAGAATCTTATGGATGTAAACACAGCTGATGATGTGACATGCTGTATCAATAGCTTCAGGCCAGAACTTTCTTGGTGTCTTGTACTCGTCGAGCATTGTCCGAGCCATCTTAATGAGGGTTCTGTTCTTGCGCTCTATGATGCCATTTTGCTGAGGTGTGTATGGAGCAGAGAACTCATGAGTGATTCCCATTGTATCTAGATAAAGATCAAGTCCGGCGTTCTTGAACTCAGTGCCGTTGTCACTTCTGATATGCTTGATCTTGATGCCATAATTGTTCATGGCTCGATTGGCGAAGCGTCTGAAGACATCTTGCACTTTAGTCTTGTAGAGAATTATGTGCACCCATGTATATCTTGAGTAGTCATCAACAATGACGAAGCCATAGAGACAAGCAGTTGTTGTGAGGGGAGAGTAGTGAGTAGGGCCAAATAAGTCCATGTGTAACAGCTCGAAGGGTTGAGATGTCGTCATGATTGTCTTCGAGGGATGCTTGGCCCTAGTCATCTTTCCAGCTTCACATGCACCACACAAATGATCCTTCTTGAACTTGACACCCTCGATGCCTATGACATGCTTCTGCTTGATGAGTGTGTGTAAGTTCCTCATGCCAGCATGCCCCAGCCTCCGATGCCAGAGCCAGCATTCTGAAGCTTTTGCAAGAAGACATACGGCAAGCTGTGGACCTGCTGAGAAATCTACCATGTATAGATCATCTTTCTGATACCCTTCAAAGACTAGAGACTTGTTAGATTCCATAGTACAAGGCGGCGATATTTTCCGAATAGCACAATCATGTTCAAGTCACAAAGCATCGACACAGACATTAAGTTGAAACCAAGGGATTCAACAAGCATGACGTTATCCATGTGTTGATCCTTTGAGATTGCAACTCTACCTAGACCCAATACCTTGCTTTTACCAGTGTCAGCAAATGTGATGTGACTCTTGTATGATGGACGTAAGGTTGAGTCCATGAGAAGACTTCGATCACCAGTCATATGATTAGTGCATCCGCTGTCCATAATCCATTCTGAAGCATGAGGTGTCATACCCTACAGTGCAGTTAGGAGGATATGCTTCACAAAGAGTGTTGTGAAGCATAAGCATTTGACGCACACGAGGATTATCATAGCTTAGATCAAGGTTAGGACTCATAGTATGACTGGTAAGCGATTCAGATGTGAAATACATAGTAAGACCATTTTATCATGCGTCCCTTAATGTGTTTTAGGTCCCCAACAATAGCATCAGATGCCTTTGATTACAGGCTAGAGACCTTACTCTGCAAAAGAAAGTTAATTCTTCTTCACCACCCACATCTTCAGGGGTGGCTTAGAAGCAATGAGTCTAAGTGCAGCATCTGAGAACTTCGTCTTTGGAGCCCTAGCAAATAGCCTTGCAGGAGATGAATGATACTCATATGAATAAGCAGAAAAGTTCTTAGTTCTATGAACATAGCGGTTTGAAGGCACACACTCATATTCATAAGTCTGAGTATGGTTTCCCTGCAAAACATTGGCGTTAGGGTGACTCAGGTGAGTCATGTATCTGTGTGAAGCCTTTGGGCCATATGAAGCCACAGGTCTGGGGTTTGTCTTCTTCCTTGGTGGTGTCATGATGACATTCACAGGAAGATTCTCAATACACTGCTTAGGTACCCAGATCTTATTCATAGGTGGTCCATTCCTGCAGTTAGTACCAATATACCTGGCAAACACTTCACCATACTGATTCTTAAACAGTTTATAGTTTGCATCAAAGGATTCATCAATGATGATAGGGTTAGCGCAAGTGAAACCAGATAAGGTGGATGGATCTACTGAAGGTTCCTTTGTAGCAACCCATGTGGTTTTGGGGTACTGCTCAGGCTTCCAGTACGACCCATCAACATTCATTTTCCTCTCGAACCCAACACCCTCTTTCCTAGGGTTTCGGTTTAGAATCTACTTTTTGAGGACATCGCAAAGTGTCTGATGTCCTTTCAGACTTTTATACATCCCTGTTTCAAGCAATGTCTTCAACCTAGCATTTTTATCAGCAATAGTTGTGGTATCCTCCGCAGAGGGGTTAGTTACCACATCAGTAGTTGAAGACAATGCAACAGTAGTAGCAGTGGAACATTCAGCAACAGAGGTAGCATTATCATGCTCAATGCATTTTAGACATGGTGGTTCAAATCCTTCCTGAGCGGGACTGATCTGTTGAGTGCGGAGTGACTCATTCTCTTTTTGAAGATCTTCATGAGCCGCTCTCAATTTCTCAAGCTCTTGATTCCTTTGAATATAATCATAGGAGAGCTTTTCATAAGTGGTTGAGAGCGTTTCATGATGACTTTCAAGTTCTTGGTACTTAGCATGAAGATTTTTTATGTCTTCAACTAAGGACTGCGAACGTGTCATTTTCGCGTCCAACAGGTCATCGCTTTTGTCTAACAGTTTTTGAGTATGTTCCATAGCTTTTTGTTGTTCAGTTGCAATTTTAGCAAGTGTTTTGTAGCTGGGTTTGGATTCACAATTAGAGTCATCTTCACTTGATGTTTCAAAGTAAGCGTCACGTGATTTTACCTTGGCACCACGTGCCATGAAGCAGTAGGTGGGAGCAGGGTCGTCCTTGTCATCAGCTTCAGCGTTGGTGTGGAAGTCATTGTCTTCAGTGTTGAAGATGGACTTGGCAAGATGGGCTGTGGCTAGAGCCAGACTTGCAACGCCAGGGTCGGACTCCTCTTGAGACTCCACCTCCGCCTCCTCAGAAGTAGACTCCTCCTCTGAATCCATCTCCTTGCCAACAAAAGCACGAGCCTTGCCAGATGAGCTCTTCTTATGAGATGAAGACCTTGATGAGGACTTGGAAGAAGAATTGAAGATTTCTTCTTCATCAGAATCATATTCCTTGCTCTTCTTCTTCTTCTCATTGTCCCACTGTGGACACTCAGAGATATAGTGTCCAGGTTTCTTGCACTTGTGACATGTTCTCTTCTTGTGGTCATGAGTGGAAGCTTCATCATTTCTTGAGCTGGATCGTGAAGACTTTCTGAAGCCCTTCTTCTTAGTGAACTTTTGGAACTTCTTCACAACCATAGCAAGTTCCTTTCCAATGTCTTCAGGATCATCAGAACTGCAGTCAGATTCTTCTTCAGATGAGGAAACAACTTTTGCCTTCAAAGCATGAGTTCGGCCATAGTTGGGACCATAGATATCTCTTTTCTCAGAAAGCTGGAACTCATGTGTGTTGAGCCTCTCAAGTATATCAGACAGATCGAGTGTCTTGAAGTCAGGGCGTTCTTGTATCATGAGGGCAAGGGTGTCAAAGGAGCTGTCAAGTGATCTCAGTAATGTCTTGACGATTTCATGCTTGGTAATCTCAGTGGCGCCGAGAGCACGAAGCTCATTTGTGATGTCGGTGAGGTGATCAAACGTGAGCTGGACATTTTCATTGTCGTTTCTCTTGAAGCGGTTGAAGAGGTTGCGAAGAAAACTGATGCTTTGATCTCTCTGGGTTGAGACGCCTTCGTTGACCTTGGATGGCCAGTCCCAGACTAGCTTCAACGTTTCCAGAGCACTCACACGGCCATACTGTTCTTTGGTTAGATGACCACAGATGATGTTCTTGGCAGTAGAGTCCAGTTGAATGAACTTCTTGACATCAGCAGGGGTGACACCTTCACCAGTTTTGGGAACGTCGTTCTTAACGACATACCAGAGGTCGACATCAATGGCTTCAAGATGCATGCGCATCTTATTCTTCAAGTAGGGATATTCAGTTCCATCGAACACGGGGCAAGCAGCGGAGACTTTGATTATCCCTGCAGTCGACATAGCTAAAACTTCAGGTGGTTAAACCGAATCACACAGAACAAGGGAGTACCTTGCTCTGATACCAATTAAAAGTGCTAGTTATCGACTAGAGGGGGGGTGAATAGGCGATTTTTATGAAAGTCTTCAAAACGTGGATGTTTCGAAGACAAACAATAGAAATGACCTAATTGATATGCAGCGGAAGATAAACTACAACAAGCAAACCATAGTCAAGTATGCAATAATGTGAAGGTACTAGACTAATAGCAGCTTAGTAGTAAGGATCAGGATGGAAGATAGTATGAAGCCAACCAACGATAGTAGTCAAGCAATGAAGTCAACCAGGTACGACAGATAGGCAATGACTTCACGAAGACAAACTCTAAGTAAAGGGAGGGAGAGGATAGAACCATTCACTTGTTGAAGACACATGATTTGTTGGACCAGTTCCAGTTGCTGTGACAACTGTACGCCTGGTTAGGGAGGCTGAGATTCAACTCAGAAGACCGCGTCTTCACCTTATTCCCCTTGAGCCAAGGGCACACAGTCCTCGCCCAATCACTCTGGTAAGTCTTCAAGGTAGACTTCCGAACCTTCACAGACTTCGTTCACCGGCGATCCATAATGACTCTTGGATGCTCAGAACGCGACGCCTAACTGGCTGGAGGATTCACAGTCCTCAAGTGTAATAAGTCTTCAGGTCACACAGATAGAAAGACTTTAGTGATGCCTAAAACTCTTTGGCTCTGGGTGTTTGGGCTTTGTCCTACTCAGGATTTCTCTCTCTCAAAGGCTTCGAGGTGGGTTTCTCTCAAACAACAAAAGCCGTGCACCAACTCTGAGCAGCCACCAATTTATGGTGTAGGGGGTGGGCTATTTATAGCCACTAGGCAACCCAACCTGATATGTCCGAAATGACCCTGGGTCACTAAGGAACTGACACGTGTTCCAACGGTCAGGTTTCAAACACACACGGCAACTTTACTTGGGCTACAAGCAAAGCTGACTCATCCAGCTCTGGATAAGATTTGCTCTCATTGTCTTCGCTCGAAGACATAGGATTTGGGTTGACCATCACTTTAGTCATCCTGACTTAGTTCACTTGGACCCCACTTAACAGTACGGTGGTTCCTATGACTCACCAAAGAAGAAAAAGGAAATAGCGAAACGACACAGTCTTCGCGCTCCATAGTCTTCACTCAATGCTTTCTCATGTCATAGTCTTCAATATGAATATCTTCACATACCACCATTGTCGTCAATGTGTTCATACATTTTTAGGGGTCATCTCCGGTAGGTAAACTGAATCAATGAGGGACACTACCTGCGTTATCCTGCAATTCTCACAAACGCATTAGTCCCTCAACCAAATTTGTCGTCAATACTCCAAAACCAACTAGGGGTGGCACTAGATTCACTTACACAATCCACGTCCCTCACATCACACCCGTGCAACTGTAGCTGGATTGGATTTATATGCGCTGAATGCCTTGAAAATGCACATAATCCCCTAAATATGGTAAATGAGCCCGGAAAAATGCCAAATTTGAACACGGTGATTTGCAGGGTGTATGTTCGTCATAGAAAAAAACTCTAGGGCAAAGAGCAAAGACAATTTGGATTCCCCTTCAATCTTGGTGATTTCCCTCTCGAAAGCATGGAACTTCCTCGGTGATGGTTCGATTTATGAAGGGCGTGCATGACGACATAAGCCAAAGCTCCTAATTTTTTTACCAAGGCATGGTGAGGTCATACCATGGCACCATGCAAGGCTTCATGTTTTTCAAGCATTTATTTCATTTTTCTATAGTTGAAAACCCAATAAACAAATGTTTGTGGTTGACTATTGCCACACATTTCATCGAAATATCTGTCCGTTCCTTGTAAAAGGCATGATAATTTACTAAATGGAACGAGCATGGTTTTCCAGGCCGTTCTTGTGCACCCTTTCATGCACCGATTGTTTGAACTTGAATTATGTGCATTAATGCCTAGGAAATGCACATAATCCCCTAAATATGGTAAATGAACCCGGAAAAGTGCCAAATTTGAACACAGTGATTTACAGGGTGTATGTTTATTGTAGAAAAAACTCGTGGACAAGGGAAATTTGGATCCCCCTTCAACCTTGGTGATTTCCCCCTCGAAACCATGAAACTTTCTCAGTGATGGTTCGATTTATGAAAGGTGTGCATCACGACATAAGGAGAACATTCTCCATTTTTTACCATGGCACGGTGAGGCCATACCATGGCACCACACCAGGCGTCCTGTTTGGATTATTCCAGTGACCCTCAACAATTTCCAACATTTTTGGAGCATCTAAAATATATATAGCATTTAAATAGCCCCAATTCAAATATGTTTGGATTAATTCAAAGTCCAAATATGTCCTGCAAAAATGTGAACCATTTTTGGTAGATGCTTCCACCTTGATCCAGAAATGATGAACATTTCTAAAGGGCATTTGAAATCATTGAAAAATATTTTGGTTGAACCTATTTGAATTCCTTAAGTATGCTAGGGTTTGAACAATCCCCATTTCAGGTTTAAATGAAATTTAAACATGATGCAGCAACCAAGCTAGTCCAAGTGCATAGCAAGGCTAGGGACGTGACAACTCACCCCCACTAAACAAGAATCTCGACCCGAGATTCATGACGTGAGGTAAGAAGATAGAGGGGACACCAAGCTAACACGATCTTCACGATCCAACTGTTCTTCTCAAAGATGTTGATTCATTGCTTCATATTGATCTTGACATCATTGCTTTCGAGATCTTCATCTAACACGACGACGACAGAAAGAAACTCTATCGAAAAGGATTATTGAAGCTCTTCATACCAGGCTAATGGCAATTCACAAACGATCGTTTGAAGGAATTCAAAGAAATGGCATACTCAGTTTGGAAAGGAAACTACGGTTATAGGGCAATTCGGCAAATGGAAGGCACATTCCAGTTGACACCAAGGATATAACCTAGTGGCTGAGCGTGCTGTCAAGAACTTGAGCATTTCCATATTCATCAAGGTTTTACCAATATTCATGTCAAGGATCCTGGCAACACAACGTACTACCATGATGAACAACGATGGACGATGCAGATGCAAAGAAAGATAACACCTTCGCAGATTTCACCTTAGCGAGGCCAAGGAAACAAAATCTAGATGATCGATCGAGAGACATTTAGCACTCCGCTTCTAATGTTCTCCTTGATGTGCTAGCGTAACCCATTTATAGATATGGTTTGGTATCTAGGACATCAAGTTAAAGGTCGGACTTCGGGAGCACAAGAATCCATAAGGAGTAACTGCTGGAGTAAATCCTACGAAATCCTTATGGGGAGGTGGCTAACTTTCCCAATCAAGATACTACAATAATAGGTCTTCCGGCTGGGTGTGTTGGCCACGACATCCAATTTACCGGGTTACAGAGAGACGACTATTATAGTTCTTGGGAAATGTTCCAACCATCATATCCGCCTGAGATTCAGATCTGGTTGGTGTCAGGATAATCCAGACTCGTCAAGTCTAGAAGAAAATGAAGGTTTGCAACACAAATCGACGAGATGACGTTGCGAGATTCTCGGGAAATGAACTATGATAGCAAGCTCCAAAACATGAGATGGTTCTGCTACACACATGTGAACACGTTGTCCCAGACAAACATGACCACATGGTAGTCTTACAACAAAACACTACCGAGTTCAGGTTGGGAACCATCATTGGGGATATCGAAGTCCTTACATAAGTCATATGATTAGCTCTTATGAAGAAACTTCTTCTCCTTGAACAAATCAGTCAGTGGCTTGGTGTGCTAGGGAATACATATGGAGTGGCGGTAATTAATCTACCAAACCATAGAATACATTTGCACATGCATAACTGACTTGGGATGGTACCAGAGAAAACAAAAACAATCTTTCTCGAACTCACGGCGGCAACTTGCACCAAATGCACGTGAATCAGAGGAAGTCGCTACTTTCATCCAAACATATGCTTCATGAACGGAACAGGAAGGCATTGTTTACAAAGTTTCCAACACTAGCTTAATGTTTAACACGAATCATGGGGGAGACAAGATGCTGCTGATGGGCTCAACAGCAACTCATCGGAATTTCCATATCACTGGACTTCCACCACTATGTGAACAATGTGATAGTATTGGTCAGACCAAAAGATGTAATGGTGTATGCTCGAGGAATCAACCACGAGTAAGACAACATTACGAATATTGTTGGTTCTGATTTGATTTAAGGATATCCCACACTCAAATCAAGGTTTGGGCAAGACAATAGATTCAACAACCGATCACAAGGAACAATCGATGAAGATATCATCTCTCTTCAACACACACACAAGGATATCCCTTTGGAAATTAACTAAATTAGACAAGCTTTTATCTTCCAACTCTCCAAGTTGTTGTTTAGCTTGACCAACTAGCTCAGGGGTATCCCACACAGATTCTTGGAGAATGCCTAGTTTACAAGAAACCAACTTGACCACAAACTCAACATAGCGATCAGGTGACAACCTGGTGATACTTCCAAGAAGATATTCAGAAAATCACGTACCACAGATATGTTGCTAAGCTCGAGAACAATCTTGCTTTTCAGGGCAAGACGATATGATCAAAAGAGCAAGGGATTTACACAATCCTAACTCATTGATCGAAGTGTGCACCAGGAAATATGGACTAGGTAGCACGATCAACCTTAGGATGATGATTCAATAACCAACACGCTAAGAATGAAATTATTGTCCATTATCTACCAAGCAACGGAGTTGCTAGGAGTATTGATTTCACACATCACGATTCACTTGTCGGCATTCTGATTACAAGAACACGGAACCGAGGAATGAACAATGATGGCAAGAAGTATCACTGTATCAAGAGTTCATAGGATGGTGTGCAGTTCCCATGGCATTCTTGATGTAAAGATGGTAATACTCCAGGGTAGAACAGAACAAAATCTGGAATTGCAGTTTGATCTGCAGAGTACAACTACTTTGACCCAATCCTGGATATGGATGAGGTACTGGAGTTTGTTTCTCCTAGTCATCCTGGAATAGAATGGCTTGACGGACCACAAGAGTAATAGGCATCGATGAACGAATGCACACATACTCTTGACTATCAATTGATAGACGAGGGTCGGAAGACAATTAAAATGGGACAACTCAAAAGAACATATGATTTTCTGAGTTGTGGATGCATGGATTAGCATGTTGAACCAAGTTCAACATATTTCTTCCAGATAACCCATGCAGAAAGGTAGAGCTGGCAGAGTATCAACATAGAATCGAGAACTCATCAAGAGCACTTTGGTTGTGATCTTTTGGTTCAACGAGGAACTTCTGCCATAAATAGTTCATGGAGTTGGAAGAAGGAAATACCACGGACCTCGAGGACTATCGCAAAGGTTACTAGTATCGTAAAGGGACTAGCAAACACTAACAACATGAAGTAAGTGGAGTGATTCTTGGGTTCAAGAACCCAGGAATAGAATGTTTACTAACTAAATGGCATCACGAGATGCTTTCAAGAATGGTGGCTAAAATCATCACACTGGGAACACAAAGCATGGCTAGATTACTAGGTGATCCTCGAAGACACCTAGGGTCATAATAATAACTCCAACATATATGTCGAGGCAATAGAGTACCTCAACACACCGATTAGTGTACTAATCTGGCACAAAGGACATTGAAAACAGAGGAAGAGGATTTGCAAATGCATCAGATTGTTTAGAAACCTGGGATGACTCGGACATCATAACGGCTGCAAATGCTTAAAATGATTTAAGACATCTTGCAAAATGGTGGCATAACCACTCAACATCATAGCAACAAGGTTCTGAGATCAACTATGAATACACGGAGATAGTAGAAACTGAATTGAGGCTTGGATCCAACAATCCTATAAGTCTACGGATTAGTAACACGTGATCCTGATAGAAAGATGAGAAGCCTAGTTCTTAATCCCCGTAGAACAGAAGAGGTTGACTCAGATCAGAAGGGCATAAGGTAAAGGAGTAAAAAGAGCCTTATGTTCCATCCCACAATCAATTCCCCTACATATAACTAAAGCATTTCTAGACTCAACTTCAACCAGTTTGGCTTGGTAATCCTACAGGCAGTCAAGCTCTGATACCAAAGCTGTCAGGACCCCGACTCAATACCACATCGATCTAGCATGTAACACCCCATAGCACTTTGCCGCCTCACGCACGGTATTCCCACGGGTGTCGCCTTACCTTTGCCCGGGACCGTTTGCGCCTTTTGGCACACGTATATGATAGTGTCGCTAGCATCCATATGATAAGGAGCCCGGGCTGACATGGCTAGTCGTAGACCCAAAGTGGCACAAACTTACAGGGACAGGCATCCATGACCCAGCATCGAACGTGTCGGTCATCAGCGAGTGAATCCAGGCTGTAGCACTGGGCTAGCAGGACTCCGGTGAACCGGGCTGTAGCGGGCTAACAGGACTCTGATATTCATCGTGTGACATTTCCCCGAAGGGATAGACACAGGAACGAAGAAGGACACATGCCGGCCAGCCTAAGTGTTCCGGAGCAGTAGCTAGCTACCATGGCTCAGTGGAAGCACTAGGAGACATTTCCCGGTAAGAGAGGCTACTAAGGATAAACAACTAGATAGTCAGATCCCACACATACCAAGCATTTCAATAACATACACACAATATGCTCGATATGTGTAAATACAACATGGCATCACAACATGACTCTACAACTCAAGTATTTTATTCAATAGGCTCCGAGGAGCGAGATATTACAAACATGGTCTCATGACCCAACATTCAGAGCACACAAATCAAAGCACAACCGGAAGCTTAACATGTATGAGAGCAGACAACTAAAAATGAAAAAGGCTGAGAAGCCTGACTATCTACCAGATCCTGCAGAGGGCACAAGATCGTAGCTGAGGTAACAAGCTAAATGTCGAAGTCCACACGGAACTACTAGTGAGACGGAAGTCTCTCTGCAAAACATAAAATAGGCAAACGTGAGTACAAATGTACCCAGCAAGACTTACATCAGAACTATCTACATATGCATCATTATCAACAAAGGGGGCGGTGGAGTTTAACTGCAGCAAGCCAGCTTTGACTCAGTGGCTATCCTGAACTACGACTGTAACTAACTCTTTTGAGGTGGCGCACACGAGTCCACATATTCACCATATCAATACACCACTATGGATCCACTTCCATCTCCCTACGAGAACGCCATCCATAGCACTCACGCTTATCTTGCGTATTTTAGAGTATCCACTTTCACTTGTCTATGAACTGTACAGGCAACCCAGAAGTCCTTTACCGCGGACACGGCTATTCGAATAGATCATATTAACCCTGCAGGGGTGTACTTCTTCACACACGCTCTCGCCACTTACCGCCATGTACACCTCGTGTATCTCGGCAACCTTCAAGCGGAAGCCTGGCGAGGGAGTCGGCCACGACCTGACTAACCACACAAGTCTCTAGTCCAGGTTTATCGCCTATTCCGGTTCCATCCGCAAGGAGATCCGGCCGGGGTGTCACTCACGGCCCCAAATGATGTGAGCAGGGTTCCCAAGCCCACCATCCGGGTGCCACTTGGTACACCGTGCCACTATGCCTAGTCTGTCCCAAGCCCACCTGTACCGGGTGCCACTTGGTAGACTACTAACACTACCTACAAACACCAGAAACTAGTTGCAACTCCTTGACAAAGATCAGGTTGATTAATAAGTCGAGAGGGTCACTTAAGCATTCCAATGCGTGGTAGTAACTGTTCATGGATCACAAAAACAGAACTCAGTTCCTGAGGACGGCTGCAATGAGACAACCCACCATGTACACCTACATGGCCTCTCACCGCTACCTTTACCAAAGTGTGTTCACACACTTAGCTCTCACATAGTAGGACATGTTCACCACATTCCAATTCATCCCCGATGAATCAGACCTGACTCAACTCTAAGCAGTAGCAGGCATGACAACAAGCATGAATGATTAGGCACATTAGGGCTCAAACAACTCCTACTCATGCTAGTGGGTTTCATCTATTTACTGTGGCGATGACAGGTCATGCAGAGGAAAGGGGTTCAACTACCGCAGCATGTAACAAATGAATCGTTGTTGTCCTAATACAGTAAAAGAGAGCAGGAGAGAGAGAGTGGGATTGTATCGGAATGAACAATGGGGTTTTGCTTGCCTGGCACCTCTGAAGATAGTATAGTTCTTCATCGGTGTCATCGATCACATCGTCGGTACACGTCTACTAAGAGGGGGCAAGCACCGACAAACAAAGAAGAAACACAATCAATGCAATGCAACAATATGATGCATGAATGTGACATGATAATATGCTGTGGTTTGTGCTAATGCAACTAAAACCAGATTAAATGAAGTTGGTTTGAATCCAAGATTCAAATTCAAACTCCTCATGTGGTTATTTAAATGCCATTTAATTGAATTTTCCTAAACATCAGCTATAAGTTGTTCTAACATGCATGAAAATGGTGCAGATGGATAGATTGGATTTTTCTGATCATTTTTCATATATAAATCTTTGCATTTGGAGTTACAGATTAATTTCTATGAATTTTTGAAGTTTGCAAGATTTTCTGGAATTTCCTATATAAGAATAAATTCAGAAAAGGATTTACTGCGTCAGTATGACGTATGTGTGACGTTAGCAGGTCAACTGGGTCGGCCAGGTCAAACCTGACCTATGGGACCCATACGTCAGTGTCTCAGGCTGGTTTGGGTGGATGACAGGTGGGACCGGTCAACGTTGACTTGACCAAAGTCAAAGCTGACACGTGGGGTCCACACGTATTAGTACTAATCTAAACAGAAAACTAGACTAACCTAATTATGCTCCGGGACCCACATGTCATTGACACAGGCAATAACTAAACACGATTAGCACCTAAACTAATGGTGCCACGTCAGCCACCGGCGTTTAACCGCCGGCGACGACAAACCGCGGCTGTGCCCGCGTCGGGTTTGCTCTACGGGCCACCGTTCGAAGCGTGTCTGGGTGCGTTGGAAAGCTCTTGCTCCCGCGCGTCCAACAGTGCATGTGCTGGGTCGTGGGGAGGCCGGAGCTCGCCGGAGTGGAGCCCGCGGCGGTTGCCGGAGCTCGGGATCGAGCGGCACCAGAGGGGGTGGGGCACCGGAGGCAGCAAATCGATGGCGATGATCTCCGGTGGCCGACGAGGGGAAAGCCGGTGCTTGCGGCGTCCAGGGGCTTCCGGCATTGGGCGGCTCGGCGAGGAGGAAGAGAGGGACGAGGCGGAGCTCGTGGGCGCATCGGTGAGGCGTGGGGTGACCGGTGGTCGTGGCAACGACGGGCGGTGGCGACGGCTACGCTCGGGCATGAGAGGGAGAGGGAGCAGAGGAGGGGAACAACTCGAGAGAGAGTGAGGGGCGGTCGGGGAGGCTGCGTGGCATGCGCGGAGGCATCCAGGGCGGCGGGGACGCAAGCAGGCAGGGAGCTCGCGTGGCGTGCGGAGCGCATGCGCGCGTCGGGCACGCGCCCTGTCTGACTGGCGAGAGGACAACGACGACTGGCACAGGCCAATGGGCTGGGCCGTGCTGGGCCAGGCCAAGTGAGCGCCAGGTAAAACTCTCTCTCTCTGCTTTCTGTTTCTGTTTTCTATTTTGTTTCTCTGTTTTGGTTTAGTAATAATGCTAAACCATTTCATAAAATCCTGGAAATAATTATGGGTGCTTTCTGGATTATTCCAGTGACCCTCAACAATTTCCAACATTTTTGGAGCATCTAAAATATATATAGCATTTAAATAGCCCCAATTCAAATATGTTTGGATTAATTCAAAGTCCAAATATGTCCTGCAAAAATGTGAACCATTTTTGGTAGATGCTTCCACCTTGATCTAGAAATGACGAACATTTCTAAAGGGCATTTGAAATCATTGAAAAATATTTTGGTTGAACCTATTTGAATTCCTTAAGTATGCTAGGTTTGAACAATCCCCATTTCAGGTTTAAATGAAATTTAAACATGATGCAGCAACCAAGCTAGTCCAAGTGCATAGCAAGGCTAGGGACGTGACACATTCAATCTTGGTGATTTACTGTTGCACACGATACATCTCCCTCGCCTCTGCGAGCCGTGTGTGTTCACTCACACATGCAAAAGGAAAAAAGAAAACCCCCACCCACTTTGTCCCCACCAACTCGCCGCGCACTCCTCAGCAACTCTGCACCTCATCAACTTCTATCGCGGCGGCCACCCTAAGCTCGACGGTTGTTGTCGGCGGGCATAGGTCGCGTTCCAAACGACACGGGATTTCGCCCCTACCGCTTTCCGCCGCCTATCTGCACCGACGTTCTAGACTCTGGTCGACTGGGGTTTTCTGCAGGATTGGGCCAGGGATTTTTCTCATGGAGAAGGTAATCAACTTAGCTAAATATTCACTCATCTCTTATTGCAGTCTATCCGTCATTGTTAATCAACTGGCGGAAATCACCGTGGAATCATTTTTGTTCTAGCAGATTCGTGGGTGTTCATTCATGTGTCCACAGTGCGAGCACAAATCGGGCAAGTGTGGTCGCGGCCAGTCGGAAATGAAGTTCTATCTCACCATTCCGGGTGACTTCAGGGAGCACTCGGTATGTTCAATCTCAACCTAACACGGCAGCATGGCCTAAATTTGTGAACATATACCATCTGTTGCTACATTATCTATATATTTGCATCAAATCTTTGTTACATTATCTATTTTTAATTCTATATTTTTGTACTTTGCTTTCATCTATATAATGATCTGTTCTATCAGTTACTCCCATATTTGCATCTTGCTCTGTTATTTCAATATATCTAATTTACGATCTTAATTTTCATTTCAAGCAGTACATCCCTTGATTTGCAAGAACATGAGTAGAAGGAAATCCTAGGATGTTTACTTCCCCAAGAACTTTGTTTATGACTCCTAGGATGTCATATTGACAACGCAGCATGGATTTACAATGACGGTTAGCAAAAAACTTGATAAAGATGGTCACTCCTATTTTAATGCAGAGCTTTGGAGAAAAATGTCTAAGTGTTATGAACTAAAAGCTGGCAATAAAATTCTAGTGCGTGCACCACAGCCTGGTCTATTTAACATGGATGTTTACTTCCCCAACGTCATCAGCCGATCAAAGTCTGATTGAGGTTAGTGTCCTTTCAACTTTCTCCATGCTGTCATATTACTTAGCAAAATCAGGGTATTTGTTGTGACTAATTGTTCACTATTTAAGCAACCAATTGTGATTTCATATTCTGACTCCGTTCCTAGGCAGTAACAAATTCTATTTACCAATTTATGCACAATATATATTCTTCTGTCATGTTCTGAATAAATAATACCTTTCCACCCTTTAAGCAGGATATGTTGGATGCATAGTGAATGATCTGTATGTTACTAAGTGTACCAAATTTCATTGGAAGGACTTGAAGCATGTCATAAACTTTGTTGATAATTTAACAGAGATAGCACAACATATGAACGCTGGATTTTGGATGGGATTAATCAGACCTATGGTGCACACATTAATTAGACCTATGATGTGCACAAAATGCTGGTAAAAAGTCTTATTTTAATGTTGATGCTTATAAACTCTATATATCTTCAACGATATGTTACAATTGGTTTTTATTCTACATGTCAATAGAAATTGCCCGCTGTAGCAGTTCATGGATCGATTTCCGGGCGTGGTCGAATTACACTTGTGCCTGCTAATAACGCCAAAGTGATTTCTACGTACTGCATTTCCCGCAGAAATGGAACCATTCAAATTAACAAGTTCTCGCTTGTCGTGGAAATGCATCCATATTGGAAAATTAGAGACACTGTTCTACTCATGCTATACCAAGGCACATGAGGGCTCTTCCTTTTCATTGATGAGATGCCGAGTCGCCGTGATCAAGCTGTTTCCAGCGGATAGTTGTGGTTGTTGGCCCTCAAACTCTTAAAATGTGCTAGCTGTTACTATGTTAAGTATGTAGATATGGACCATATGGTTGTTGGCCCTTAGCCTCTTAAAATGTGATAGTTGTTACTATGTTAAGTATGTAGATATGAACCATATGGTTGTCAAAGCGGTGTTATGAAGATCCTCCTTTTGGCAAATAGTGTAACCATTATATATATGTTACTCAAGTGTTGTTAACCAAGTTCTTAAATTTTCATGAAAAGTATTAGTATCATACACAATTCATTGAGTTTAAGCGTGTGCTCGATGTCCAGAAGGCATTTGCATATTAACTGTCCATATTGCAAATTCACACATGTTAACAAGGAAACGTATGTGTAACTTACTAATCATCGCACACGAGTACTCGCAGATGCATCGTGTGCAATACTCCTAGCCACCGCAAGCAACTAGTTTGCATTTTTCAAAGTTTTTTGTACACACAGAATCGCACACGAACTAACTATATTAACCGTTTGTGTTGTAATTTCTCATCGCAAACAGTTCATCTGAGTCGGCTGTTTACCATGTATCGCACACATCTTGTTTAGATGACTCGTTTGTGTTCTTTTGGCTCATCGCAAATAGTTCATCCATGTGAACTGTATACCACATATCACACACATCTTATTAAGTTGAACCGTTTCCGCTGTATTCCTTAATTGAAAACGGTTCGTCTGAGTGAATCGCATGCCTTATATCGCACACACATTGATATGGCTGCCTGTTTCTGTTGTTCTGCCTATCGCAAATACTTCGAATGGATTAACCGTGTGCCTTGCATCGCACACGCAACTAAAAACAGAATCGTGCTTGGTGGCTCCGCCATCGCAAATGTTTTGCACCTTTTTTGACGGGTTTTTTACACCACCGTTTGCGATTATTGCATCACGCACAGTTTCGTCAAAGGGTCTTTGATCGTAGTGTTGCGTTAGCAGTATCCTGCAGTAGTGATTTGAGTCTTTTGATCTCTTATATGCACTATTACTTATAGCCTCGTATTTCTTTTTCAAATCTTTGGTTTAGTTAGGCCGACTAGATCGATTTTTCTTGCCATGGGAAGAGGTGCTTGGTGATGGGTTCGATCTTACGGTGCTCAATCCCAATGACAGAAGGGGAAATGACACATATGTATCGTTCCCATTAAGGATAACAAGATGGGGTCTATTACTACATGCATAGATTTTGTCTACATCATGTCATCGCTCTTATTGCATTACTCTGTTTCTCCATGAACTTAATACACTAGATGCATTCTAGATAGCGGTCATTGTGTGGAGTAATAGTAGTAGATGCAGGCAGGAGAGTCAGTCAATTCATCTTGGACGTGATTCCTATATAATGATCATTGCCTGGATATCTTCATAATTATTTGAAGTTCTATGAATTGCCAAATAGTAATTTGTTTACCCACCGTATGGTATTTTTCTCGAGAGAAGCCACTAGTGACGGCCCCGGGGTCCCGTTTTTATTATATTTGCCTTCGAGATGTATTTTTATTCGTTTTATTTTCAGATATATTAATCCAAAAACCCAAAAATACCTTGCTGCAATTTATTGTTATTTATTTTATCTCGCGTTCTCGTGAGATCTATTTATCCAATTTATTGCAGGCACCGTTTACGTAGTGTTGCATGGTTCTCCTACTGGTTCGATAACCTTGGTCTCATCACTAAGGGAAATACCTACCGTAGCTGCGCTGCATCATCCCTTCTTTTTTGGGGAAATACCGACATAGTTCAAGCCGCATCAAAAGGAGTTTCTAGCGTTGTTGCCAGGGAGACATCATCAACATCTACCAGGTTCTTAATCACAAATCTCATCTCCTTGCAATTTACATTATTTGCCATTTGCCTCTTGTTTTCATCTCCCCCACTTCACAAAAATTTGCCATTTTATTCGCCCTCTTTTTCGTTAGTTGTTTTCTCATCAGATCTGTTTTGATTGCAATCTTGTTGCGTAATCACGATGACTGAAGAGAACACCAAGTTGTGTGATTTCTCTCATACCAACAACAATGATTTCATTAGTACTCTGATTGCTCCTCCCGCCACTATTGCGGAATCTTGTGATATTAATGCCGCTTTGTTGAATCTTGTCATGAAAGATCAATTTTCCAATACTCCTACTGAGGATGCCGCATCCCATCTTAACACATTCGTGGAATTATGCAATATGCAAAAGAAAAAAGATGTGGACAATGATAGTGTGAAGTTGAAATTATTCCTGTTTTCTTTGCGAGATCGTGCAAAATTTTGGTTTTCTTCTTTGCCTCGCAATAGTATTGATTCTTGGGATAAGTGCAAAGATGCTTTTATTACTAAGTATTTTCCACCTGCGAAAATTATTTCCCTTAGAACACATTTTATGAATTTTAAGCAACTTGAGCATGAACATGTTGCGCAATCTTGGGAATGAATGAAACTGATGTTAAGAAATTGTCCTACTCATGGTTTAAATCTTTGGATGATCATACAAAAAATTTATGCGGGATTGAATTTTGTTTCTAGAAATCTTTTAGATTCCTCCGCTGGTGGTACTTTTATGGAAATTACTTTGGATTAAGCTACTAAATTGTTAGACATGGCAAATTATTCACAATGGCATACCGAAAGAGATTCCACTAGTAAAAAAGTTAATTTGGTAGAAGAAATAAATCCTTTAAGTGAAAATGTTGATGCTCTAATGAAGTTGGTTGCTAATAAAAATGCTCCTGTTGATCTTAATGATGTGCCTTTGTCTACTTTGATTGAGAAAAACAGTGATGCCGTAGACTTGAATTTTGTTTCACGAAATAATTTTAATAACAATGCTTATAGAGGTAATTTCAATCCTAGGCCTTTTCTTAGTAATTCCTCTAATAATTATGGTAATCCTTCTTATAATAATAATAGGAACACCTCTGATCTTGAGAATAATATTAAAGAGTTTATCAATGCTCAAAAGGTTTTCAACAATACGATAGAAGAAAAGTTGAGTAAGACTGATGACATGTCTAGAAGCATTGATATAATTTCTCTTGATGTAGAAAATCTGAAGATGAAATTTTTTGTGCCTAAGGTTGAGGAATCAATTAAAGCTTTTATGGTTCTATGGATAAAAGTAAGAAAATTATTGCTATGCTTAGAGCTAAAAGAGAATTTTTAGAAAAAGCGTTCTCTAGCGATTGCTTTCATAAAAATGATGAAGAACTTAAAATGATTGGTGTTTCTTCTATTGAATCCTTGTTTAGTAAAATTAAGATTGATGAAAAAGGGACTGAATAAGAGTCAACTTTAGTTAGAAGGCGTCCTGATAATTTGGAGGGTGAAAATCTTGTTAAGAAAATTGATAAAAGTGGGTTTGGAGAGGTCAAAATTTTAACTAGTGATGTGCCCACTCTTTTGGATTACAAAGACTTTAATTATGATAATTGTTCATTAATTGATTGTATTTTTTTGTTGCAATCCATGATAAATTCACCCCATGCTTATGAACAAAATAAAGCTTTTACTAAACATATCGGTGATGCTATGATGAAGGCTTTGGAAGAAAAGGTGGAATTAGAAATTTCAATCCCTAGAAAATTAAATGATGAATGGGAACCTACTATCAAAGTCAAGATTAAAAATTATCAGTGTTTTGCTTTATGTGGCTTGGGTGCTAGTGTTTCTACAATTCCGAAATCTTTATGTGATGTGCTTGGTCTTACCGATATCGAAGAATGTTCTTTAAATTTGCACTTGGCGGATTCTACTATTAAAAAGACTATGGGAAGAATTAATGAATTATGTGGCCATATATTTTATTGTTCTTGATATTGATTGCAATCTGTCTTGTCCTATTGTACTTGGTAGACCGTTTTTATGAACTATTGGTGTCGTGATCGATATGAAAGAAGGCAATATTAAATTTCATTTTCCACTAAGGATGGGTATGGAGCACTTCCTAGAACAAGAATTAAGACACCATATGAATCAATCATGAGGGCATCTTATGGATCTAGAAATAAAGATGACAATACTTAGATCTATGCATTATGCCTAGTTAGGGGCATAAAACGATAGCGCTTGTTGGGAGGCAACCTAATGAATAGAATTTATTTTTGTCTTTTTCTTTCTTTTCTTGAGTGTTTGCACAATTATCTACTGTTATGATTGTGTCTTTTATGTTTTAGTTAGTGTTTGTGCCAAGCAAACCCTTTGGGATCATGTTGGGTTTGATTTGATCTTGTTGAAAAACAGAAACTTTTGCGTCTAGTAAAACAATTTTGAAAATTCATAGAAGCGCGATAAAATCCTGATTTTTGTACACAAGATTGATATAAAAATTGCCCTCGTGTCCTAATTTTTCAGAATTTCTGAAGTTACAAAAGTATTCAAAGGTTTTAGATTGCTACAGACTGTTCTGTTTTTGAGAGATTCTGTTTTCTTTGCGTTGTGTGCTTATTTTGATGTATCTATGGTTTGTATTGGAGGGTATAGGCTATAGTAAAGTTGTAATACAGTAGATATAATGCAAAAATAAAATATGAATGGGTTTGCAACATTACTTAGAGTAGTGATTTGCTTTGTTATACTATCGGATCTCACGAAAGTTTTGTTGAGTTTTGTGTGATTGAAGTTTTCAAGTTTTGGGTGAGATCACGATGGATGAAGGAATAAAGAGTAAGAAGAGCCTATGCTTGGGGATGCCCCATGGCATCCCAAGCTATTATCTAAAAGAGAAGCAAGCAACTACGCTTGGGGATGCCCGAGTGGCATCCCATCTTTCTTCTAACGACCATCAGTATTTTACTTGGAACTATATTTTTATTCGTCACATATCACGAGTTTTGCTTGGAGCGTCTTGAATTATGTGAGTTTTGCTTATTTTGCTTTTTATTTTAAGTCAAGTATCCTTGCTATAAGTGCATCTAGTACCCCTCAGTGATTTTGGTGTATTGAAGACTTACAGGTTAAGGGACTAATGCGTTTGTGAGTGTACACATGTTCTATAAGTCTATGAGGAGTTTGATATTTATGATGAAAGTCAACCCCTAAAAATGAATGTATTCAGTTGAAGACTTTGGTTTTCTTGAAGACTTTGAAAGTGACGAAATTGGTGTGACCTTGAAGACTTTGATATTGATGCGAGGATTATGAAGCGTGAAGACTTTTGTTTTCATAGTTTCATTTTCTCTTTCTTGAGTCATTGGAAACACCGTATTGTAAAAGGGGGTCAAGATAAAACTAAGGAAACACTTTCCAAGTGATGCTCATCTCAAATCCTACACATACCCAAACCTTTCGAGTGAAGCCATTGGAAATCTCATACAGTTCAGTCAATTTCTTCAGTGACAGAGACATAGATCTTCTGTTCTCGGAGGAATCTGTCCTGACTACAGAGTTAGGAATTCGCTAGTGCGGATTGCCTACAAGTGAGGAACATAATAGCCCTGAGGAATTTGAGAGATCAAATTTCCAACCGTTGCTGTGCTATGCGCCAGCTGTCCAAAACATCCAATCCACCTAACGGTCATATCATTGAAGGGCATTTATGTCTTATCATGTCAGGCTGCTCATAGGCTATAAATATCCGCCCCCCTACAACCACTAACTGGTTGGATGCTCCGAGAGAAACTGACACTTCTCATTGAGAGCATCCCATCCTCTGAGGACTTTGAGCGAAAATCATCAGACAAGAAAACCCAAACCCGAACACCTACCACGCAAAGTGATTGAGCATCACTGAAGAGATTGTTCCTGTGTGGAGCCGACGCTTGTTACCTTTGAGGACTGCGCATCCTCCAGACGGTTAGGCATCATGGTCTAGAGCATCCAAGATGAATTGTGGATCGCCGAGTGACCGAGTCTGTGAAGGTTTGGAAGTCACCTAAAGACTTACCACGAGTGATTGGGCGAGGTCTGTGTGACTTTAGCTCAAGGAGAATACGGTGAGGATTGTGTGTCTAGGACTATGTGTCCTAAGGTTTAAATACCTAGCTGCTCCAACCAGGCATATGACTATCACAGCAATTGGAACTGGTCTACCAAATCATTGTCTTCACCAAGCTACTGGTTCTATTTCCTCAACCCTTTCATTTCCTCATTCATGAGTTGATGAAATTGATCATTACTGTTTGAACACTTTGACTGAGGACCTTCTCAATTTCCTCAATCATAATTCTTAAGTTACTTTGTCTTCAGCCTACTTATCCTGTTTACACGCTACGTGTGCTCTATGTATGTTTCATTTCATCATGATGACTATGCTACTGCTTTGTTATGCATGCACCTGAGTACTTATACCGCTTCTTGTAATTCGTTGCTTAGGAAATTCCTCAAGTTGAATTTCCTCAGTGCCCAAATTATAAAAATCGCCTATTCACCCCCCTCTAGTCGATATAACGCACTTTCAATTAGTATCAAAGCGAGGTACTCCCTTGTTCTGTGTGATTTTGGTTTAATGATATGTCTCCAATGTATCTATAATTTTTGATTGTTCCATGCTATTATATTACCTGTTTTGGATGTTTATGGGCTTTAAATATACACTTTTATATCAATTTTTGGACTAACCTATTAACCGGAGGCCCAACCCAAATTGTTGTTTTTTGTCTATTTTAGTGTTTCACAGAAAAGGAATATTAAACGGAGTCCAAACGGAATGAAACATTCGGGAGAGTTATTTTTGGAACAAACACAATCTAGGAGACTTGGAGTGGACGTCAAGAAGTAAACGAGGCGACGACGAGGCAAGAGGCCGTGCCCCAGGGGGGTGGGCGCGCCCCCCATCCTCGTGGGCTCCTCGTGGCTCCCCTGACCGACTTCCTTCGCCTATATATACTTGCATACCCTAAAAACATCCAGGAGCACCACGAAACCCTATTTTCCATCGCCACAACCTTCTGTACCCGTGAGATCCCATCTTGGAGCCTTTTCCCGCGCTCCGCCGGAGGGGGAATCAATCACACGGGGCTTCTACATCAACGCCAAAGCCTCTCCGATGAAGTGTGAGTAGTTTACCACAAACCTTGGGGTCCATAGTTATTAGCTAGATGGTTTCTTCTCTCTCTTCGAATCTCAATACAATGTTCTCCTCGATCTTCTTGGAGATCTATTCGATGTAACTCTTTTTGCGGTGTGTTTGTCGAGATCCGATGAATTGTGGGTTTATGATCAAGTTTATCTATTAGAAATATTTGAATCTCCTCTGAATTCTTTCATGTATGATTGGTTATCTTTGCAAGTCTCTTCGAATTATCAGTTTGTTTTGGCCTACTAGATTGATCTTTCTTGCAATGAGAGAAGTGCTTAGCTTTGGGTTCAATCTTGTGGTGTCCTTTCCCAGTTACAGCAAGGGCAGCAAGGCACATATTGTATTGTTGCCATCGAGGATAAAAAGGTGGGTTTATATCATATTGCTTGAGTTTATCCCTCTACATCATGTCATCTTGCCTAATGTGTTACTCTGTTCTTATGAACTTAATACTCTAGATGCATGCTAGATAGTGGTCGATGTGTGGAGTAATAGTAGTAGATGCAGAATCATTTCGATCTACTTGTCGCGGACGTGATGCCTATATACATGATCATGCCTAGATATTCTCATACCTATGCACTTTTCTATCAATTCCTCGATAGTAATTTGTTCACCCACTGTAATACTTATGCTATCTTGAGAGAAGCCACTAGTGAAACCTATGGCCCCCGGGTCTATTTTCCATCATATAAGTTTTTGATCTACTTTATTTTGCAATAATCTTTACTTTTCAATCTATATCATAAAAATACCAAAAATATTTTTTTATTATCTCTATCAGATCTCACTTTTGCATGTGACCTTGATGGGATTGACAACCCCTTTATCACATTGGTTGCGAATTTCTTATTTGTTTGTGTAGGTATGAGGGACTTGCGTGTAGCCTCCTACTGGATTGATACCTTGGTTCTCAAAAACTGAGGGAAATACTTATGCTACTTTGCTGCATCACCCTTTCCTCTTCAAGGGAAAACCAACTCAGTGCTCAAGAGGTAGCATTTAACCACCTGGATTTTTAGTTATGTCGACCCTAGGTATGAAGAAAGTGACATGCCCCTTCTTTGACAGTCATGATTATCGCAAATGGAAGGCCATGATGAGGAAGCACCGCATGACGATGAATAGCGGGCTGTGGACCGTCACTGAGATTGGCCTTACTGATCTATGCAGGATGGCACATGCTGATGATATTCGCAAGTACACTCGGCTGGACACAATGGCGAAGGATATCATCTATTCCTGCCTATCCGGAAATCAGTTCAGGCTCATTATGCATCTATGCAATGCAAAGCTTATCTGGGACCGAATCTCTAACATCTATGAAGGTCATCGAACTCGTCAAGATCCCTGGTTTGATGATTTCAAGGAGTAACTCAAAACGATGACTTTCAAACCTGAACCATCATCTTCTACACCATGCCTCATGGCAAAAGGGTTCAAAATTGGCTAGATAAAAGCAATGACATGGTGGGTGAGGAAATGGATCGAGTTCAAACTCTGACTGATGATCTTCAAAGTCTTCAGTCCAAGTTTGACAATCTTCAGAGTCATCATAACACTCTCTTAGTCGATCATGAGAAGCTTTCTGTCGGCGTTCTGGGAACGGGGGTCCCCAGACTTGCCTACCTGCGGCCCGCGGCGTGGCTCAAAGGGGGCCCACCACGGCCCGCCTTCATCAACACAAGCTCAAGACCCTTTCGAGGGGCCAAGCCTCGCGGGGCGGACAACAAGGAGCTTGCTCAGGCACGGCCTCATCAGGCTGGCTCACGAGGAGGCGGAGAGTTCAAGGCGGGGTACCTCACAAGGTGCCCATGACGCAAGCCATGACGACCAAGGGCGCCAGTCGGGCGCCAACCTGCGCAGTGTCCTCCTTACCTCTTTGGTGCAAAGGGAGCAAGCGTAGGCGAGAGCATCAAGCAAATGCATCCATTTCGGTGCAACAATACCAAGACCAGCCCAACAGTAGGAAGGAAGTCATTCTGGAGCCCAAGCAGGCGTCACCACCAGAGCCTTTGACAAGCGAGGACCAACTTTAGTCACGATAAGTGTACCCGCTGTTCCCCTTCAAAATGGCCAATTGTTGGCGCCCTTCCCGCTTAATATTTGGGAAGAGGCCCAGGGCTTTGCCTATAAATAGGACTAGCCACCCCCAGGGTAGAGAAGAGCTGACCCTCACCAAGAAACCAGTAGATAGAGCGACTGAACTCCTCCTAGCAGTTCATCGCACGAGCCAAGAATAGACCCTCGCGAGGCTGTTCTTCCTTGTATTGTTCATCATCAGCCCAAGAGGCAATCCACCACACCACACACTAGAGTAGGGTATTACACCACAATGGTGGCCTGAACCAGTATAAACTCTGTGTCTCTTGTGTTGTTCCTTTCGTAGTTTAAATCCTAGCGAGCCGGCGAGGAGCAGGTAGATAGAGGGCGAAATCTCCGCGCGCACCCCAGAGTTCGAACCTCAAGGGTCTGCCGGAACCCGAAATCCAACATTTGGCGCGCCAGGTAGGGGTGCGCCGGAATTCATCTTCCGTTGCCCTGTTCTTCTCCGACCATCGCATCCATGTCTGACGCTCGTCGGGCCTGCGCCGAGCGCTGAGCCGCCCTCGCTTCCCGTGTCGCCCAGACGGCTCCTGTCGGCGGGCACCCCCATCGTTCCCCGTCGCCCTCCGTCAACGCCGCCACCGGCCCGGCGGGGAAGGAGCAGCAAGCATCATCCCAGCATCCATCCATGAGGCGAGACGGCCGCACTGCTACACCCTCGCTCACCCCAGCTGGTTCTTTGTCCCATGCGCCCCGCGCGGCCATGGAGGCTCGAGCTGCGCTCATCGCGGCAAACGAGCTCCTGCGCTACCGTCCCGTCGACGATGTCTACGAAGAATGGCTCGACCGAGTCGCCGAGCTCGTCCGTGCCGCAGGGGGCTCCCCCGCGCCGTCCTTCTCGCTGCACCGCGCCCCGCCCTGCGCGGGCAATGAAGCTCCGGGGGCGCCTCAGCCGCCTCCCCCTCAAGAAGGCGCCCTGGCCCCAAGGCACGCGGCCCCTGGGCGGAACCCGCTCCGTCAGGCGCCAGCGCGGCAAGAGCAGAGCTGCCAAGAGGTCCCTCGCCCGCCAGAAGCTGCCTGAGCACTCCCCGCTCCGGTTCGTCGCGACCACGCTCCTGCTCCAGCATGTCAAGACCCCGCGCTGCTCCCAGCTGCAGTGCATGGGGACCCGCAGGACCAAGCTCTTCGTCACCTAATGCCTCCCGTTGCCACTGCAGGCTGCCGTGCCTTCTCCACCGAGCTGCGCAGCGTCGCGTGGCCCAGCAAGTTCAAGCCAGACCTGCCTCCTCGCTACGACGGTACGGCTGACCCCACAGAGTTCCTCCAGCTCTACGAGCTGGGCATCAAGGCTGCCAACGGAAACGAGAAGGTCATGGCGAACTGGTTTCCCATGGCACTCAGGGACGGGGCCCGCACATGGCTCCTGAACCTGGCCCCAGGCACGATCTCCTCCTGGGATGAGATGCGCACCCGCTTCATCGCCAACTTCTAGGGTACTCGCGACTGGCCACCCACCGTGAGCGACATGCGCCATATCAAGCAGCAACCAGGGGAAACCCTGCAGAAGTACATCCAGCGCTTCAACAGCGCACGCCTCAAGATTCCCAAGGTGACCGAGGAGGCCATCATCTCAGCCTTCTCCGACGGCGTGCGCGACGTCAAGATGAAGGAGGAACTGGCGATGCATGAAGACCTGTGCACTTCCTTGGAACTGTTCAACTTGGCAACCAAGTGCGGCAGGGTTGGGAAGGGCGTCTCTCCCTCCTCGAGCTGCCTGCCGCAGACCCAGAAGAGAAGAAACCCAAGGCCAAGGATGTGAAGCGCAAGGGGGCTGCCGTGCTCGCGGCAGAACCAGACACCAAGCGGGGCAGAGATCAGCCCGAATCTTCCTAGGGCAGCCGGTACTGCGTGTACCACGACCTCCACACCCACAACACCAATGAATGCCAAGAGCTCCGGGCCGTGCGAGAAGGACCGGCCGACGTCCCGACCGCAGCGACCGGGGCTACGGCCGAGGAGGAGGAAGGAACGCAGGACGCTTGGAAGACCGCGGCTCTCGCCAAGGGTGGCGCGACCAACCTCGCGAGGATCGCTGGCAGGACCCGCCTCACGAGGGAGGCTGGAGGGATCGGCCTCGCGAGGATCGCCCACAAGGCAACGCAGGCCTCCTCCCCTGCCGCCGCAGCCAAGGAGAAATGAGGACCGTCATCAGGACGAGGGGGCTGGGGGCTTCCAGGAACCATGTGCAATCGCCTAAATCTTGGGCGGAGCTCAAGCCCCAGCCTCTCAACGCATCTTCAAGCAGTTCGCCCATGAAGTAAATGCATTCCTCCCCAAGCTCGAGGCCACGCGCCCTCTTAGGTGGTCGGCGTGCACCATCACGTTCAGCTCAGCAGATTAGCTCAAGTGCGCGGCCACAGCCGGAGTCCTCCCGATGTTTTGTTCCCAAATCACCAGCAACGTGCTGGTCACCAGGACCGTCATCGATGGCGGGCCAGGGCTCAACGTCCTGTTCGTGGAAACATTCAACAATCTCCAAGTGCCCTACAACCAGCTTCAGCCAACCAAGCCTTTCTCCAGAGTCACCGACGGCTCCACGGTCCCGATTGGGCAGGTCCGCCTTCCTGTCACCTTCGGGGCGCGCAACAACTACCGCACCGAGCTCATCGACTTTGACGTCGCCCACATTCGCCTGCCATACAACGCCATCCTCGGGTACCCAGCGCTGGCCAAGTTCATGGCCGTAACCCACCAAGGCTACAACATCCTCAAGATGCTAGGAAGTGGCGGAGTCATCACGGTGCCCTACGAAGAAAAAGACGTGGTGTGCTCCCTGGAACGAGCCTTTTAGGCCACATCACTGGAAGACCCGGATCGTAGAAGCAGGAGGCTTCCCAAGACCATCCCCAAGAAGAAGAAGACATCATCCGGCCTGGCCCCCCAGGAGGCAGGCCCCTCAGGGCCCGCGCCTGCTCAGGGGGAACCTCCTTCCATCGCATAGGGAAGCGCGCCTGGCGCCCTCCTCAGGCAGGGCTCGGGGGCTCTCCCCTAGAGGGCCGCCGACCTCGCCAGGGTCACGAGGGAGGCGCTTGGGCACCACTTGGAGGCGTGTTTCGAAGCACGTTTCCCTCAAGAAGGAGCAAGGCAAGGAGGGCCAAACCCTCAGGAGTTCGTCAGCAAGGCCATTCAGGAGCTACAGGAGTCAAGAGTCATGAGAGGCAGCTGCCGCTTACCCGCTGTGGCCCCCCAGCCCCCCATCCAGGCGAGGATGGTGGGCTGCGCGTCTGCATTGACATACCAGGGCTCAACCAAGCCGCATCTCAGGAGCGCCTCTGGCCCTCACGAGTGGGGCGCTGCGAAGGTCTGCCCCACAGCTATGTTCGCATGCCCTATGGCTTGCCGAACGCGGCTGCCGCGTACTTGCGCCTCATGAGGGGCATCCTGGAGGCTCAAGAGGTCAGGCGTTCCGCAGCCCTGGCGGAGATGGAGATGGTCCCCGAGGAGCCACCAGCGCCTCCGGAGCCTCCTGAGGCCCCAGGGCCTGGGGGCTCGTGAGGATCGGCTCCTGCAGCCCACCGAGTCTGCTACACCAACACCCCTTCGTCTTCAACACCATCAGGTGACATCTTTCAAGTTTCATTTCCAGCTGGGAGCGCCCTCGGGGCTGCATCATTCCCAGGCCGCGTGGGTCCGTCCCTGCGGCGTGTATCCCTTTTGCTCGTGTTCTTAGCTTACCTTGTTGGGGGCGCCCCTCGGGTTGGATTATCCCCAAGTCGCTCAGGTCAGACCCAGCGGCGTGTACCTCTCTTGCGTTTATCTTAGGGCCATGCTTTCGACCCATCATGTTTGTTATTTGGTGCCTGTCCGTGGCACCTTTTCTTCCTGGATGTCGGAAGCTTGCTCGTTAAAGGGGGGGTACCTGAGCATCGCGCCTCAAGGCTCCTACCGGCTCTCCAGCCCTCACCCTCTGGTCTTGTCCACGGCATCGCGACCTGGCATACCAGCGACGGCTGAGACCAGCTCGAGGGCCGGGACCCGAGGACGTAGAGCTCCGACATCTAACCAAGCTTGCACGTTAGAGGGGGGTATGTGAGCATCGCGACTCAGGGCTCCTACCGGCTCTCCAGCCCTCACCCTCTGGTCTTTCCCACGACAT